>NC_079165.1:26657481-26802481 GCF_947568905.1 Ostrea edulis | reverse complement strand
AATAGGGGATCAAAGTTTTACATACAAATATATAGGAAAAATCTTTAAAAATCTTCTTCTCAAGAACCACTGTGCCAGAAAAGCTGAGATTTATATGAGAGCTTCCTGATATAGTGCAGATTCTAAATTGTTAAAATCCTGGCCCCTGGGGATCGGATGGGGCCACAGTAGGGGAACAAAGTTTTACATACAAATATATAGGAAAAATCTTTAAAAATCTTCTTCTCAAGAACCACTAAGCCAGAAAAGCTGATATTTACATGAAAGCTTTCTGACATAGTGCAGATTCAAGTTTGTTCAAATCATGGCCCCTGGGGGTTGGATGCCCGGGGCTACAAGGGGGGATCAAAGTTTTACATACAAATATATAGGGACATTCTTTAAGAATCTTCTTCTCAAGAACCAGCGAGCCAGAAAAACTGATATTCACATGAACAGCTTCTTAACATAGAGCAGAGTTAAGTTTGTTCAAATCATGGCCCCCTGTTGTAGGATGGGGCCACTATAGGGGATCAAAGTTTTACACACAAATATATAGGATTTTTAAAAAAAAAAAAAATCTTTTTCTCAAGAACCACTGAGCCAGAAAAGCTGATATTTACATGAAAGCTTTCTGATATTGTGCAGATTCAAGTTTGTTCAAATCATGGACCCTGGGGGTAGGATGGGGCGGCCCACAAAGGGGGATCAAAGTTTTACATTCAAATATATAGGAAAAATCTTCAAATATCTTCTTCTCGTGAACCATTGGGCCAAAGAAGTTCACATTTACATGAAAGCTTTCTGACATAGTGTAGATTCAAGTTTGCAAAATCTATGGCCTCCAGGGGTAGGTTGGAGCCATAATAAGGACTACGGTTTTACATGCAAATATATATAGAAAGTCTTCTGATATGGACCAAGGTGACTCAGGTGAGCAATGTGGCCCATGGGCCTCTTGTTTTGTTTATGGTGCCATAGTGCATATTATACATTAGTATGAAATTGTACATGTTGTATATTTCATGATTTATGAATTCTTTTTTAATAAACCATTTACCGTATTTTGCCGAATATAATACGCACTTTTTTTAGAGAATATTTTTGTGCCAGAAAGGGGTGCGTATTATATACCACAATAGGTTTTTGACCTTTTTTTCCAGATGAAACTCGGCGATTAAGTAGTGTAATATTTCACTCAAAGACCAAGGCTTCGGATACTGTATGCCTTTTCACTTTCACCTATTTATTAAGTAGAAAATTCGACCTCAAGAAAATTACTACAGAAACGTAAAATTGCAGAAAATGTGATATATATACTTACAATATCTAAATAATTCAATTATCATGAAACAAACAGCCAATCAAATTGCATTGGATCTGACTATTCATTACATCGCATGCCGCCATTATTGAAAGCATGTGTACACAATAATGCCTTGACACGTGCTAGAATTGTTGGAAAATAATTTTGTCACTTGCTAAAAGTTTGTTTACTGTAAGTTTTATGAATAGGCCTAATTTTTAATGAAATACTTATTTGAATCTTTGAAATAACTATTCTTGCGTAAAAGCATGTGTTTTACGAAGCCATTGTTGTGTACACTGCTTTTGTTAGATACCCCCTCCGGGTAAAGAAATACCTAACAAAATTTTTTTTCACACATTTTAATAGTCATCGTAGTTAACGAGGAGTTGATAATTTGCATCTTTGTACCTACCATGGTGTGTTGATTACAGTAAAATAAGCGATAGTTTAATTGTTTAATTTTATTTTTATAACATCGGCTATTTGATTGATTTTAAGTTTCAACAAAGGAAATATCGAGTCAGTTAAGACTTTAATGCTACAAAATCTCGTGCTTTGCTGAAATGAACAGGCTTGTCCGGGTTGATATTTCCCTGAAGATTCTCATTGAAGATTACCGCGATGTAGACCTCATCTCAAAAAGTTTGCAAATTATTGTGCGGTGTTTAGAATTAATTATTTCTGCAAAAATATTAAGTGAAAATTAACACCAAGTATAAAATAAAGATTACCGCTTGGTCAAAATTTTTGCTGCGTATTATACACCCGAAGTGCGTTTTTTCACCAACTTTTAGGCTCAAAGTGGGGGGTGCGTATTAAACACCACTGCGTATTATATTCGGCAAAATACGGTATATTGAGTTACACCAGGGACGTATATGGTTTATAATTATGATTGTATTTTTTCTAAGTCTTGAATGTTGTCAGATATTACCATGTTCCCCCTCTTTCAAGGGGAAATATTTAAAAATTCCTGAAAATTTGGTGCCATCTTTTAAAAATCTTTTCAAGAACCACTGGGCCAGAAAAGCAGAAATTTATGTTGAAACCTTCATTACATTTTGTAGATTCAAGTTTTAAATCATGACCCCGAAGGTAGAATGGGGCAAGAGTGGGGGATCAAAGTTTTATATAGGAAAAAATCTTTCGTAATCTTCTTCTCAGGAACAGCCATTATTGTTCTCATTGATATGGAAAAATCCTTAGGTAGGGTAGATTCAATTTTGTTCAAATCATGACCCCCTGGAGTAGGATTGGCCCAATTAATATTTCAACTTTTTGAAACTGAATTCCTCTCTGCTTTTTCTAGCAGTAACCAAAGTGATCAGGTGAGCATTGTGGCCCATGGGCCTCTTGTTTAAGGGTTGCAAACTCTTTCACGTGGAATCCCTGAAGTTTCACCAAATCAGTGAGGTTCACACATTGTGTACAACTTGCTATATCAGTATCGCAAGAGAAATGCGATTCCCGTGGCTAAGGATATAAAGTTTGAGAAAAGTGAAATAAAGAACACAAATACTGTATACATTTTATTTTAATTTGGGTGTTAATTAAATTTCTACCACAATGTGCAATGTTGGTAGGGCAAGTAGATTGAAAGGTTTGGCAAGTGAATTTTGCCTAACCACTTGCCCGAGGGCAAGTGCTTAAAAAAAAAAATTGTCAGCCCCTGCCCTTATCAGAGGTTCGGGGGGCATTAATATATAGTTTTTAGTCTGTCTCTTTGTCTGCAAAAACCTTGACCATAAGTTTTGAGTGGATGGATGGTGATGGGGCTTTCATATTTCACGTGTGTATTCATTGTGATAAGACCTTTTTAGCTCACCTTAGCCGAAGGCTCAAGTGAGCTTTTCTGATCAAAATTTGTCAGTTGTCTGTCATCGGCGTCGTAAACTTTTCACATTTTCATCTTCTGAAGAACCACTGGGGCAATTATAACCAAACTTGGCCAAAAGCATCCTTGGGTTCAGGGTTTTCAAGTTTGTTCAAATAAAGGGCCATGTCCCCTTCAAAGGAGAGATAATCACAAAAATGCAAAAATAGGGTGGGGTCATTTAAAAATCTTTTTCTCAAGAACCACTGGGCCAGAGGAGCTGAAATTTTCATGAAAGCTTCCTGACATAGTGCAAATTCAAGTTTGTTTAAATCATGGCCTCCGGGGGGGGGGGGGGGGGGGGGGGGGGGGGGGGGTAGATTGGGGCCAGAATAGGGGATCAAAGTTTTACATACAAATATATAGGGAAAGTCTTTTAAAAATCTTCTCAGAAAGCAGTGAGCCAGAAGAGCTGAAATTTATATGAAAGCTTCCTGATATGTTGCGGATTCAAGTTTGTAAAAATCATGGCCTTCAGGGGTAGGTTGGGACCACAAGTAAATACTGATCCACTTCCTTAATAGTGACATTCTGTACAAGTCGGTTCTAAAGGAAACCGAAAAGTTTGTTATACATGCATTACTTAAATACTGAAGCACAGGAAAGACTGTTATTGGAAAGTGTTGATTGTGTTGCAGGGTAGATTTTGTAGTTTACGAAGTGGTGGGGAAGCCGCCAGTGGATTTGACTGGAAATGGTTTCGTGCGAAAGGTGAGTCCTTGTTTGGATGTTTTGTCAAGAGTTTGCTTTTTATACACCCCCCCACCCCTCGTCCCGCTTCATGGGGGGGGGGGGGTATATAGGAATCTGTCTGTCTGTCTGTGCAGATTCGTGTCCTGGCCATAACTTCTTTGTTCTTTGACATAGGCATACCATATTTGACACATGAGTGTATCACCATAAGATGATGTGTTGGGTTCCTTCATGACCTCTATATGACCTTGAACTTTGACCTCGAGGTCAAAATTGATTATAGGGTTTTGACATAGTCATACCATAAGACATGGGTGTATCACCATGAGACTATGTGTCGTGTACATTCATGACCTCTTTATGACCTTGACCTTTGATCTCAAGGTCAAAATTATAGATTTATGCCATGGATTTGTGTTCGAACTAAATCTTCCATTTTCTTCTACAAAGGCATACCATATTTTTACACTCAGGAAAGAGGTAATTTATACCTATTAACAACACCCTTTGGGAGATTGGGGTAAGCAGGGGGTATTCTTAGTAAGCATTGCTCACAGTACCTCTTGTTAGCTCACCCGAGTCAAAGGCTCCAGTGAGCTTTTTTGATCAAAAGTTGTCTGTTGTCGTCCATTGATTCATTTTGAAAATGGTTATCATGAGTCCAGCGGACTCCCCTTGATTACAATAATGAGTCCCATGCTAAAATCAACGAGTCCAAATTTCATTATTTCAAACAAACGGCCTGACAATCACAGGTATAAACAAACCAAGTTAAGGAAGAAGCTTGGTGTTGTCACCCCCTTCTAGAGAATGAATATTTCGCTTTTTATTACAAGCCATCATTTGCAGAAAATTCTTGTTCGTAGCTAGTTCATATTGCCAAATGATTTTCAGGTGCTTAAAGTTGAATGATGGAAGTTTTTATTCCTAGCTGCTTTGTTCATGCCATTTAGTTTTTAGCTCACCTGAGCCGAAGGCTCAAGTGAGCTTTTCTGATCACTTTTTGTCCGGCGTCTGTCTGTCTGTCTGTCTGTCCGTCTGTCTATAAACTTTTCACATTTTCCTCTTCTTCTCATGAACCACTGGGCCAATTTCAACCAAACATGGCCAAAAGCATCCTTGGGTGAAGGGCTTTCAAGTTTGTTCAAATGAAGGGCCATGTCCCTTTCAAAGGGGAGATAATCACTAAAATGCAAAAATAGGGTGGGGTCATTTAAAATCTTCTTCTCAAGAACCACAGGGCCAGAAGAGCTGAAATTTACCTGAAAGCTTCCTGACATATTGCAGATTCAAGTTTGTTCAAATCATGGCCCCCAGTGGTAGGATGGGGCCCCAAGGGGGGATCAAAGTTTTACATACAAATAAAGTAAAATATCTCTATCTCGAAGTCCGAGGGACCACGAAAAAACTTCGAGATATTCGGGGGTTCGAGATATCCAAAATCGATCTTGGATATTTATTTATTTTTTGAAGGAGGATATTTGATGCATAGTATGGGATTTGCATTATAAACAAAAACCCCGTTGCCGTTTCTTATAGTTTAATACAAGTTGATAAATTAATATTGTGGAATTTCAAAGACAAACATTTCGTTTTTTTTTAATATATATAAACATTCAATTAAATTCACAATGCGTTTCAAAATTAAGATGATCGTGCCTGGTTGCTTTAAGTTTACTGATGTCCAGGCTCGACTGGGATGTAGTTATTGCGTTGTAATGAAATAACCTATCACGTAAGAAACAAAAAAGACGGATTAAAAGAAAAACCAAACTGTTAAATGTTTATTAAATAAATTATTGTGTTTTCTCTGTACTAGTTTAATGATGAAGCGTGTATTATTAAATGCATTATCGTTATTACTATTTAGGGTATCGGACTTTGAAAATACTTCGACATAAGCATAGTATTCGAGATTACCGTGTTTGAAATATCAGAAGTTTTTTAAATCATTTATATAGGGAAAACGGCCGGGACCGGCGGTCGACTTCGACTCGGGCGGGGTATTCGAGATAAACCATATTCGAGATACAGATATTTTACTGTATATAGGGAAAAACTTTAAAAATCTTCTTCTCAAGAACCACTAAGCCAGAAAAGCTGAGATTTACATGAAAGCTTCCTGACATAATGCAGATTCAAGTTTGTTCAAATCATGGGCCCCGGGGGTTGGATGGGGCCACAATAGGGGATCAAAGTTTTACATACAAATATATAGGAAAAATCTTTAAAAATCTTCTTCTCAAGAACCACTAAGCCAGAAAAGCTGATTTTTACATGAAAATTTTCTGACATAGTGCAGATTCAAGTTTGTTCAAATCATGGCCCCCGGGGATAAGATGGGGCCCCAAGGGTGGGATCAAAGTTTTACATACAAATATATAGGGAAAAACTTTAAAAATCTTCTTCTCAAGAACCACTAAGCCAGAAAAGCTGAGATTTACATGAAAGCTTCCTGACATAATTCAGATTCAAGTTTGTTCAAATCATGGGCCCCGGGGGTTGGATGGGGCCACAAGTGGGGATCAAAGTTTTACATACAAATATATAGGAAAAATCTTTAAAAATCTTCTTCTCAAGAACCACTGAGCCAGAAAAGCTGAGATTTACATGAAAGCTTCCTGACATAATGCAGATTCAAGTTTGTTCAAATCATGGGCTCCGGGGATTGGATGGGGCCACAATAGGGGATCGAAGTTTTACATACAAATATATAGGAAAAATCTTCTTCTCAAGAACCACTTAGCCAGAAAAGCTGATTTTTACATGAAAACTTTCTGACATAGTGCAGATTCAAGTTTCTTCAAATCATGGCCCCCGGGGGGTAGGATGGGGCCACAAGGGGGGGGGGGGGGGGTCAAAGGTTTACATACAAAGATAGGAAAAAGCTTTAAAAATCTTCTTCTCAAGAACCATTGGGCCAAAGAAGTTGACATTTACATGAAAGCTTTCTGACATAGTGTAGATTCAAGTTTGCAAAGGGTAGTTTGGGCCATAATAGGGACCAAGGTTTTACATGCAAATATATATGGAAAGTCTTCAGATATGGGCCAAGGTGACTCAGGTGAGCGATGTGGCCCATGGGCCTCTTGTTTTTGTTCAGTGCAAATGCTGCAATAAATGATTTTTTCTCCATTTTCTTCATTTTTTTCAAATCTTAGTCAAGAATAAAGTGTAAGTCATTTTTGATGACATTTTTTTTCACCTTTCGAATTTTCTCAACCTCTACTTTGTTTTCAGGACTGACGTTTGATTTCGGGGACTCCGCGTTTGTTTTTTACCCATATATAGTTACTGATAATATTATCATTCACATCACTTTGCAAAACTGTTGTTAACTTTCCATGATTAGGAAGTTTTAAAACAAAAAAAAATCGGTGGAATTGGATTATATGCAAGGAAATTCTAGTTCCCAGTTTTGTTTACCCGCCGTAATGCCTTCTATATCATTTGGTTTCATTGGTTAATGCAATGCGAGTTGACCAATGAAATATCAATATTCTTAATTCGGAATATCTCGGGTGTGTAGTACGTTTTGGAGCTTAGATTTCATACTAATTAACGGGGGGAAATGAAAACATTTTCATATAATTTCAAATGTTCATGCGTCCGCCGGGATGCACAGTTATTGAAATCATGCGTCCTGAGCAAATTCAATGCGTAATTTACGCAGGACGCACGCCAAAATGAATCAGTGGTCGTCGGCATCGTAAACTTTTCACATTTTCGACTTCATCTCAAGAACTGCTGGGCCAATACTTGTCATTTCCATTAGTGGAACTCTTCAAATTAAAGGTGCGTAAAGTCATGCTATCGGGACAACATACATAAACATTACTTAGGCCTACGTAATATAAATTATGGTATCGAATACATATTATAACCGACTGCAAACCACGACACTGATTAAAATTCTAAAGGCAAATTTAGGAATTGATTATTCTTACAAGAAAACAGACGAACTTATTAAACTATGTGAAGGAGTGCAGGTACTAATTCTGCCAAATCTGACCGATATAAAGCATCAATTGCAAGAAGAACTGTGAAGGGAAAAACCAGTATGCACATCCAACACAATAACTTTTCTTGTAATTAATGGGATTCATATGTTATTAAAATTATACTGTCAATATACTGTCAATTATGAAGACATTCTATTTTATCTTACAATTTGGACAGGTTCATATGGCATGGACTTTGTAATCGTTAATGTACCCCCCCCCCCCCTCTCTCTATCTCGATCGATCTCTATCTCTCTCTCTCATTTTCAAATATTTTAGAATAAGTTAAATATTTGTCAAACTGCATTTCTTTTTTAGACGTTTATAACACTAATTAACACAACAAATGCGTTTCTAAACTGCATCTAAGCTATTTTGAAAATTACAAAATATTGATTGACTTGGGACAGAGAACATCGTTGTTTGGAATTTTTATAATAGGTGTAGTAGAGTTTAAAAAAACATGTAACATCCTTGATAAACTAGTGTTAGAATATTTTAAAAATGCAGTTTGACCAATGGCTATTTTATTTAAAAGTACACCATGTACTTCAACTTAAAGAGGGGGGGGGGGGGTACTATGAACGTTTCGTTTATGTCCCAGTAGTTTCGCACTTACTCGCAAGACTTGTGCATTTTCTTACCAGTGACGCACAAGAGTCATCAAAGCTCGATAACTCTAATGTGCTGGGAATGAGAAGTATTTCAACCAAACTTGCCACAAAGCATCCTTGGGTGAAGGGCTTCAAGTTTGTTGAAATGAAGGGCCATGTCCCTTTCAAAGGGGAGATAATCACTAAAATGCAAAAATAGGGTGGGGTCATTTAAAAATCTTCTTAACCACTGGGCCAGAAAAGCTGAGATTTACATGAAAGTTTCCTGACATAATGCAGATTCAAGTTTGTTCAAATCATGGCCCCCGTGGCTTGGTGCATACATGCATGATGTATTTGGCATGTGTGCATTTGAGCTAAATTCATGCATGTTTTAGCCAATTCATGTGAATCAATAGGCATAATTGTGTGTATTTTTCTCATCATTAAAAGTCCTGTCTTGTTATATTCAGGAAACACTTGGGTTTTGGAATGTTATGCACATCAACAACTGGCTGGAAACGGCCTGTTGTATAAAACCACAATGCAACCGCAGGGTTCCAACTTCGACTAAATACCTTAGGGGCCAAATGGGCCCCTGAATAAGAAATCCTGTTAGCCCACATGAAATTTTAGTAGCCCACACATATGAAATTGAATAACATGGTTTTTTTTACAAGAAAAAAGAAACATCAGGTCACATTGCAATTTATTTAAAAAATTAAAATATCAGTATTTGAATTCTGTTTCCTTCTCTGTAAGTCTTTCAAATACCTCTCTCATTTCCACTCTCATTTCGTCAACCTAGCAAAAATATCAGAGTTCATGGACTTGATGATCTTCGCGGTGTCTGACTTTAACACACATTTCTTCAGACTTTTTATGTGATTTCAAAATTTCTCAGCTTTACGATGCTTTTAAGTTTATAGCTTGGGAGAGCTGTCACAACGATTGGACCTTTCGTGTCATGTTTTGTACACACAGCACGTCATCCCCTTTTCACCGTCATCGAGCCATATTCTCCCCTTCTTTCCACTTTGGTAAAAGCAGATGCTTTCTTTTCGTTTGAAGTAACCCTTGCGTTGTTCAACTTCTGGTTTAAATACATTTTGGAAGGTTTGATACCCCAGGAAATCGTACTCCTAAATCGTAAAGGGGGTGGGGTGGTGGTGATCCTTTAGTACATGTATGAGTTCCATCAATTTAACCTTGCATTTACACTACCATTCACCGCTACTATTAACTATATCAAGTTACCAGCTAATAAATCGATCTTTGCATGTACTAAAAACAAATGTATGTGATAATTTAACACGATGTCAGGAAGGGGGGGGGGGGGGGGTCTGGAGATCTTTTGTTTTGTCTCCGCTGCCAAACTTCAGTAATTTAATCCAATATTTCATGTTTTGGTACCAGGGCATTTATTTGCAACACTCTGAAAAATAATCTTCAAACCAAGCAGATATTTTTGTATCAGAAATGAGTTGTCTTTAGCCATCACCAATTTGTATGTACAAGAGTTGCCCAAGTGATGCATAATTTTCGCAACTTCTTTTTCTGAAGAGTTCCAAAATTTTCCAGTTCCGATATCCCATATACGACTCGGATCGGTCGGAAAGAAAAATGTTGATCAGACAATTGCGATCGCCAAGTGGGCGATGAGAACGGAAATTTTGGGTGCCCACAAGCAAAGTTTAGTCACCAATGCGAGTGGGCAAGCGGTAATTTGGAACCCTGGCAACCGTGACCTGCAATAACACATGCACAAGTCATGGATAAGTGGCCTTGATAATCAAGTGTATATCTACGAATAATAGAGTTGTCGTCAAGATAAAACAAAGGGTTATCAAAATCCTGAAACACTCTCTCAAGTTAAATATGGCAATTTGTCCAACAACTAGTAACATACTATTTTCCCCCAAAGTTCAACTTAAATACCTGAGTGGCTGTCCAAAATTTATAAAATTCATGCAATATATATTTCAATGGAAAAATGCAAGTAAGGAAAAAAATATACAATTTGGATTAAAATTCTTTTTTAAGTATATCTTGAGGACATTTTTTAGTCCTATGAGGGTAGCTTAACAAGTGTACAGTCTGTAGTCTGGAGAGTCCAAGACAATACTGCAGTAAAACCAGTCAAAAATACTCAAAAACTTTATTGAGTAAAGATGAAATGGTAAGAAAACTGAAAAGTAACAAAGAACACACTATTACAATTCAATCATGTACAAAAAATGAGATTAACCATACATACACAAATCAATGCAAGATTATGACAATAACTGGTGACCATACTTTTTAAATTCAGACAGCAATTCGCTTTAAAATTGTGGTAATTAAAGCAAACAAACAATTGAAATATGATAATAGAAAATATAAGTGCATACACTTTATCTCTGATATCCATAAATTCATGTAAACAACTATGTATATACCATCAATACAAAACCCCGCATCATAAACATCATCCATACACACATGTAAATGGCATAAAAATCCCTAAGTTGTGTATGCATCAGGAGATATTCATATTGAAGGCTTGTTTAAATACTTCAAGAAATGCTAGTATGATAGCATTACAAAAAATCCAGATAATTTCACAGTAACAGTTCCTTTCATATTTATCCGGAAATTTCTCTGATACACAACCTAGTATACATATGCAAAACTGAATAGGTAAACAAGTTTCCATAACTTTACAATCTAAATAAAAAACATCTAGATAAACACTTGCGCTGTGCAGGAACAGTTTCAAGTGAACAAGACACTGAAGATCTACATTTTATGCAGGTAAACAGATACGCGAGTGCTCAGGAGCACATGCTGCATATAACGTTTGTAATACGTTCTCAAAACATCAGATTGGAAAGAACTAAAAATCAAAATCCGGATAAATAATTCCAGTGACGGAACAACAAGCATGCGTGTAGGTCTGTCATATAGAAATAAGATCTTCAGAACTACAAATAAATATCAAAGTCAAGTGACTTTGACCTCTGACCTTGATCATAAGAACTTCTTTAAAACCAGGATCGATAGATACATGAAATCTTAAGAAATAATAAAAGGATGTTGTGACCTATAAACTAATATCTACAGTGCATGGCCTTGACCTTTAACCGTCATAATAAAAACTTGTTATACTTTAAAACCAGAACTGAGAGACATGGATTCTTTAGAAATGATTAAAGAATGTTGTGACCTACATGCAAGTATCAAGATCAAGTGACTCCAGTGACCTTGACCTACCTTGAACATATAGAATTGATAAACTTCAGAACCAGGTCTGATAGGAAATGAAAATTGGTAACCTATGATCTGAAATGATGAGAGGATTATGGGACTTGCAAACTAGACTAGTGTCAAGTAGTGATGTACCGATTATCGCCAACTTTCGATTGTCGGTCGCTATAACTGAAACGATGTGAATAATTGATTGTCATTTTGAAAATCGAAAATCGCCGACGTTGGTATTTTAAAAAAAAAATAATACAAATATTCCTGCCGTGACTTAACTAAAATCAAAAATGGCTGAAGAAGCTGAATCATCCAAAAAGATTGAATTTGCATGAATATTGTTTAACAGGGCGGGGCGCTCAAGAATATTTCACTAATATGAAGATGTCACCATTGCCAGTGAAGGGCTGCAAAATTTAGGCCTATGCTTGGCACTTACAGTCTGAGAGCAGGGAGGGATCTTTATTGTGCCACACCTGCTGTGACATGGGGCCTCAGATTTTGCCTCTTGCAACAAACAAGGGGTAATGAGGCTCAGTATACTAACGCAGATTCAACAAGAACAACATCAAAAGTCGAGAGATCTATCCCTATCTCGGAAAAGCCAAATCAAAAGTATCGGATTATTAATTTCAAAATTCTAATGATTTTAGATGTCTCCATGAGTGAAAAATTTTCGAGAGACGTTAAACATGAGACGTTAAACATGATACAATCAATCAATATCTTATGATTTTATTAGCTCTTCTGAGCCAAAGGCTCAAAGAGCTAATGCTATGGCCATTTGTGCGGTGTGCGTAAACTTTTTAGAAAAAGGGCTATAACTCAAGAACCCCTTGGCCAATTTTTTTCAAATTTGTTAAAGGGTATCATTGGCCCAAGGGCTTTCATACATACTAAATAAAGGGATGTGACCCTTTAACAAGGGGAGATAATCAGGAAAATACAAACAGAAGTAGTGGTTGCTAAAAAATCTTCTTCTCAAGAACCACAGGTCAGATTATCACCAAACTTACACATAAGGATGAAGATATGTTGTAGATTAAAAATTGTTCAAGGCATTACCCTGGGGCAAAGGGCATGTCTCAAGGTCACTTCAAAGTTGACCTAAATTTAAATTTTTTTTAAATTCCTTAAATCTTAGATATTTTAGTCATTATAAGGACTAGGATCATCAAATTTTGACAGTTGATGCATCTTAGGACCTTGTGTCAAGTTGTCTCAAAAGTAGGTCACGGTGACCTACTTTTTGAGTTTTGCAGGTATTTATTTTAAAATTAATTTTGATGCATATCTTGGACACTTTGAAGCCTATGATCATCAAAACTTGTCAGTTGGTGGATCATGGGACCTTGAAATGCGTCAACTGAAAAATAGGTCACCGTGACCTACTTTCTGAATTTTATGGCTTATCATTTATAGATATATTTTAAGTTGTTATTTCAAATACCGAGAGGTTTAGAATCGTCAAATCTTGTAAGTTGATGCATCTTGAGGCCTTGAAACATATTTATAAAAAAAGTAGGTCACAGTGACCTACTTTTTGAATTTTGCAGATATTCAAATTTCACATTTTCAATTTTAGATGCATATTTTGGGCACTGTAAAACCTAGGATCATCAAACTTTGTCAGTTGATGCGTCTTCAGTCTTCGGTTTGTGTCGACCAAAAAGTAAGTCACCGTGACCTACTTTTGGTATTTGACAGCTAAATTACTATATTTCAGACACTATTTGACCTACAATCATCAAACTTTGTCGGTTGATGCATCTTGAGTCTTCGGAGTGTATCGACCAAAAAGTAGGTCAATGTGACCTACTTTTGGCATTTGACAGTTATATTTATATATTTCAGTCACTAATTGACCTACAATCACCAAACTTTGACAGTTGATGCATCTTGAGTCAATGGAGTGTGTCGACCAAAAAGTAGGTCACCTTGACCTACTTTTGGAATTTGACGGTTATATTTATATATTTCAAATACTATTTGACCTACAGTCATCAAACTTTGTCAGTTGATGGGTCTTGCATGTTCGAAGGGTTTCGACCAAAAAGTAGGTCAACTTGACCTACTTTTGGAATTGGACACCTATATTTATATATTTCAGATACTATTTGACCTACAGTCATCAAACTTTGTCAGTTGATGCGTCTTGCATGTTCAAAGGGTGTTGACGAAAAAGTAGGTCACCTTAACCTACTTTTAGAATTGGACGGCTATATTTATATATTTCAGATACTATTTGACCTACAGTTATCAAACTTTGTCAGTTGATGGGTCTTGCATGTTCGGAGTTCGCTGACCAGAAAGTAGGTCACCATGACCTACGATTGGAATTTGACAGCTATATTTCAATATTCAGATACTAATTGGCTTAAAATCATCAAACTTTGTCAGTTGATATTTCTTGGGTTCTCAAAATGTGTAAACCAAAAAGTAGGTCACAATGACCTACTTTTTTGAATTCTTAGGATTTAACTAAAGATTTAGAATACTAAGAGGCTAAGAATAGAAATGGTGGGGTTGTAGAGTTTATCAGAAGAGCGATTCTAGGCCCTTGGGCCTCTTGTTTTAATTAACTTAATATTTAGGGTAAAAAATAAATATATTTATGCCATAAATTTGAAATGAATAAACTTCAATTGTTTTTCGATTGATCAATCGAAAAGGTGCAGCCGATTAATTCGATCATCGATTAATTTGTTATTCCCGATTGCTCATCACTATTGTCAAGGTCAAGTGACTCCACAGACCTTGCCCTTTGATCTTGTTCATTAAAACTTGCATAAACATTAAACCAGGAATGATAGAGACGTGGCATCTTCAGAAATGATGAGAGGATGTTGGGACCAGTCACCTACAAACTAGGATCAAGGTCAAGTGACACCATTTTACTAATAAGATAAAATGAAACAAAGAGAATTTTTGAAAATTTCAATAATCAAGGTTTTTGTGATCTTGATATTTTAAATAAAATTTATTAAATTGACTTGGATTTTATGCAAGAAAGTTAATTAAATGATCATTGACCTTGTATATAGCTAAAGAGTGTTTTGGGAATTTTTATAACCATTTTCCCAATTAATTTCTATCAAAACTTGCTTTTCATTGTCCAATAAAAACCAGACACAGGTAGTAGACCAGGTAAATTTCACCAAAACACGCATCCTGACATGCGACATAGGTAATAAGGAATGGCTACTTGTCTCGATTTCTGATTGGCTAGCTACAGAGAAGTGACAAGGGATTTTGAATTTGGGTCGTGAATCTGGATGGTTGTAAATCTTGGAATATCTAGTTATACTAAAGTGGGATTTCTGGAGATTTTTGCTCCCAAAAAAGAAAGTGAGAATGGCTTTTCCTAATGCTTAAAATCAGGAGAATCCAGCCTAGAATAGAATAGTTTGCATTATCCCAAGGTCATTGGCAAAAAAATAAATTTAAATAAATGTGGAAGTTCATGTGTGACACAAAGGTTATTTATGAAGAGGCACGGCATTAAGGTTACGAGTAAAGATATCAGAAGTATCTGTAATGGGCTGTGTATAGCTGATGCGGTTTGGATTTCTCAAAAACAACTTTTAAAGTCGAAACTTGGGACTGAAATCTTGAGATTTTACTTAAAATTTCACTCCCTATATAAAAGAAAACGCAAGTTTGAAATCTTTTTCTAGAAATCCAAGTCAGATGCATTGCTTGAAACATCCACATGAATAAGCTCTCCTGCAATACTTCTAATTTCAGGGATTTTTTTAGGGTCTATAGGGGGCCGAAAGAATGCCCCATTCCCAATGCTAAAAAGCAGGTATTTTTCCCAATTTTTGCTTTGAAATTCCCAAACAATGAAAACTAATCAAGCAGGGTAGCCTAATTGTTCATAAATCTTCTTCACATGCAAGCCCACAGATTACAATTTTTGCTGCAAAATTGTTAAGTAAACCTAATTTTTTGGCCTCTGCTTATTTGAATGAGGTAAGCTTTGACCAAATTGAATGTCAGAAGGAGCCCAATTATACCTTAAAGCACTCTGGATTGGTTTTCCCCGTATTTTTTGTATGACACATTTTTCCCAATTTCAAACAAATGTTGTTATTTTTCCAAATGGAAAGGCCCAGGCACTTGAAATCAAAACCTTTAAAAAAAACCCTCTGAATTAGAAAATTTGTTTGCTACTATGCAATACACATGTAACCATTGAGATTGTGAGCATTGAGACCCATGAGCATCTTGTTCATTCAATTGTGTGTAGCCACATTAGGATTTGAAGTTTGACATTGGAACATTTTATATTAACTTTTCTCCTTGAGAGTCAGGAAGGTACAATTCCTCCAGTTATGAAGTATTTTTGTGCAGAACATGTTCAATTGGTTCAAACCTTGTTCATCAGTGTAAAGCCAAGGTCACGGAGCTATTTTAAGTTACACAAGTGAGAGTCTTCGATTTTATATCTTTATATGAGCCAGGTGGCCTCTTAAAGTTTTGTAAAAAGCTTAGAACCAATCAATAGTTTTCATACATGCCAACTTTCCCGATTTGTGCGGGATTCTCCCGATTTGAAGCAGTTGAAAAGACAAATCCTGATCGGGATTGCAAAAATACCCCGAAATCCCGATTTTCTAAAAATATCTCCCATTTTACGACAACCCCCCATTTCCAACCGGAATTTGAAATCCCGCGTCATTTCTGAACTGGCCAATCAGAAATCGGGACAATAGTCAGCCATTGCTGTTTACCTGTGTCGCATGGTATAGGGGTGATGTAATTTACCTGGTCTGCCTGTGTCGGGGTGCTTATTGGACAGTGCGAAGCATGTTTTGATAGTAATTAATCAGGAAGACGGATTTCAAATTGACATATCCTTTACACAAACGTGAATGACAATGATAATAGTGTCGCCACCAAACAATCGGACATTCCCGATTTTTGCCTCTCGCTGACAGCATCTAAAATATGCAATATTAAAGGTACGTCAAATATATGTTTTTCTAACTATAATAAATATAGGCTATCCGAATCTATCCGTCTATAGCGATGTATTACATAGTCTATATAGTGTAGTATTCAATAGACTTTGTGATCGTAATTTGCACAAATCTACTGAATTTTATATTGGCAAGTAGCCTTATTTTACAAGTAAAAATGTATATTTTGATGCGGTTTTTTCCCCCCTGGTAATTATTTCAGATGTCATGGGTGCAAAGGTTTTGTTCGCAAACTTCATAGCAGGGCAGACCACTCCTTTTCTGGTTGCAATGCAGATTGTTCCACCAGACTCTGCAAGCCCATGAAATTGTTTACAGACGAGCAAGATCGCCTTTGTAGTCGTACTTAAATACATGTGCTTTAATTTAAATTTTGATATATAGACCAGCCAATGTGTATATGGTGTAAAAGGATGCAACTTTAAGTATTATTTGATAATATGTATGTGACTTGTTGGAGAGGATTTTTTGCTGAATAGATGATTTTAATAAAATACTTATGTATATCTTTCAAAGTTTTTTTTATATAGTTTTGTTAAAGTTAATGGTCAAACACACTTGATGTATGATACATGTATAATGATTAGATTGATATTTTATTTGAAAAGACAAATATTTATTTTAATTGTAAAATGTCGTGAATTTTGAGCGTTGAAAAAAGGTCGTCGCACGCAAAATCCCCCATGGGGATTTTCAAAAGTTGGCATGTATGAGTTTTAAATTGAAATTTAAACCTTAAAGTGGAATTTCAGACTTTGAAAATATACAAGGTAGGGACATGAATTTTCTTGCATTTAAAAAATCCTCTAAGTTTGATTATTCACTGATCTTTTTCAGAATTTTGTAGATGAATTTTTCAGGTTGTTCTGTGTCGCCTTGACAACAATCAGCTGGATTGTGTCTACACCAAATGCTACCATGCAGAACTCGCTATTTGTCAGTGTAAGTGCTGCTCACCATTGGTATGTACTAGTTTGTCAATCAAATTTTACCATGTAGAACTTATGGCTAATGTTGAAAGTAAATGTGCTTCATGTACGCAAATATTGACATGCAGAGGTTGCCGTTATTGTAGAATGAAACATGTATGTGTCGTCCATTACCAGGTAGAGTACAAGTATCCATAGTTACACCAATTGTTTCCATGCATCACTTGCTATTTTTGACCTCAGTCTGTGTCTTTTTGTGTATAGAGCTTGCTACAGGAGAAATATGATAAGACAGGCAATGATTTGAACCCAGGACCTTTGGATCTTTAGTCTGCTGCTCAACCATCTGATTCAAGCTGTCTCCGGTCCCTGATGAATTCGACCCAAACATTTCTTTTAATGTCTTCACTTTAAATACTTAATTTAAATGACAAACGTTAAGTTTGAACTAAAATGCATTTAGTTGTCTCAAAAAAATCTTTAGTCTCGTCATTCAATTTGATGCTTTTATTTTCAAACACATTTTCGGTTTCTTTAAATTCTTACCGGCATGGAAATTCTTTAGTCCATTTAGAATAAAATTACCTCAATCTTTTTTTTTCTATTTCTATTTCATAAGCCCTGCTTTGTTTCTTCCCAAACGTTTTCCTTTTTTCTCTTTCTTGGGACATCTTTTGCTTTCCTTGAGGATGAGAATTCGTATTTGAATGTAGACATTCCTGCACATATGTAAACACCAAAAAATTGCTGTTTACGACATAATTTATTAATTTGATAAACACTCTCTTAAATCAAATTCAAATGAACTGTTTTGTTTTTTAAAATGAAAATGAATTCAATAAATCTATATATCCGAAACATAACTAATTACACACATTAACATTGTAGATGTCTTAGAACATCACTTCCGACTGCGACTTATTAGAACTAAAACTAGAGATTATGTCATCATGCAGTTCAAAATTGCTCGCAAACTCTTTCGTTATTTTTTTTTTTTTTTTTTTTTTTTTTTTTAAAGAATAAAATATCTTTTGGTTTAAAGTAAAGTTTCTTAAATTTTGTTTATTTTTTCAACAGTAAAATCGACATTTTACCCAATCGGACCTATCATTTAGTAGACTCAGTCGGTTGGACGTGCTTTAGTGTCAAACCCTGATATATATAAAATCTATGACCAGGGAAGATCGAGTCATCTTGTCACTCAAGCACTCCAAGCAGTCTGCTGCCACAAAATATATTGGGCTTTTATTCACAAACAAGAGCATGGCTAACAAATAAATAAGTAGAATTTTTGGGTCAGCTCAAAGCAATATACAGATTAAAACAGCTTATGATTTAGGTTTGCTTGTAGTAATGATGCCTTGAAATGTCTGGGAGGGTAAACTTTGTATTTAGATAGAACAAAAGTGCAGAAATTTACCCAAGGATGTAAACTTGGATAAAAGTGTTTAAGCAATTCAGATAAGCCCAGTATTTAAAGAAAATAAAATTGTTATTTTTTATCAAATGCTCTAATGATATTAAATGGAGTAAACTGTTTGAAGTGCACTCATCATTTACTTTGATGGAGCCTATTTAAGTCAATTTGGGTCTTGTGAACTTCAATTTTTCAGATATCTTTTTTTTTCCAGCGATTGTGTACGAGATTTTATACAGGAAGGTGTTTCATCTCCATTCAGAGCTGGAGGAGGCAGTCCACATTATTCGTGAACAGAACAAAAACAAGAACAAGAACGGAGTCTTTCCCGTTTTAGAGTAAGTCGTAATTAAAGATAAAATGAAAAATTTCATTCTTTTAGGAGTGTAATTCCTGTTTTGGATTAGTCGTAATTAAAGATGTAAAATTTCATTCCTTTAGGAGTCTTTCCTGTTTTGGACTAAGTTTTGTGTTTAAAGATTAATATTTCATTCTTTTAGTAGTGAAATTTATTCA
Source organism: Ostrea edulis (assembly GCF_947568905.1). NCBI lineage: Eukaryota > Metazoa > Mollusca > Bivalvia > Ostreida > Ostreidae > Ostrea > Ostrea edulis. The sequence goes on along the minus strand of NC_079165.1, from coordinate 26,782,946 downwards.
CCTTCACTTAATATTAAAAAAGTTCTTATTGGAGTTTTTATCAAAATTTTTATCCTGATTCTATTTTCGCATGAAGGTGATTTAAAATCGGGGTGGTTATGATCAGTAGTATTTTAGAATAATCAAGGAGGAAATTGTGTAGAAATGAAGAACAGAAATCCTGACTAAATTGTAGTAATTTATGAAGTGTCAGTTTTCAGAAATGCCAATACAACTTCATTGAAATTCATGAAGAAGTGTGTTGTACACAATATAATCAAATTGTAAAAAAAAAAAACTGTAAAAAGAAAACAGATATTGATCGACCTATGTACACAGCTAATGCAGCAGAATAATGAACTGACAAGTTATCTCGTGAACAAGAATTTTTTTTTTGAAATCTGGCTGAGTGACAGTATTGTATCCTGGGTGATTATGATGCATAAACAGATTTGTACATGAGGATAGGATGGGGCAGTCACAGCTGTTGAGAGGCTTCTGGAGGTGTAGCTGTTTGATCAATAACTTAATTTTAAGAAGCATTGATTGAAGAGGACAGAAATCAGACATAAGACATACTGTCATTCAGATTAATGACTTCTATCTTAACTTTGTAGTGCAGACTTTAGCCCAGACTCTACAACTAGTGGAGAAGAGAGTTTTACCAAGGTAAGTGTCTGTAACCTGTAACTCGAGTGCTCAAAGAGATGTAGGGTCACCGAAACATATTGATGACAGGCAAAAATGAATATGGTCTGATCGAAAAACACCCTATATAAGTTTTTCATGGGTGCATCATGCACTGTTTTTTGGTGCTCTTGTAAACCAATTGTTTGGCTGTTCTTGGCACCCAGATTTTGACTACGGATTACTCTGTTAATCTGATAAGACAAAAGGTTCACAGTGGATGTAACCGGTGAACAGGGGATGTTTACTCCTCCTAGGTACCTGATCCCACCTTTGGGGGTCTGGGTTACCTTACTCTTTAATTTTGTGTTCTTTATAGCATTAATGAGATTGATTATTGTTCGTTGTCTTCACTTCTTCATATAGTCCAGATTGTAAACTCTATCCTCCTGGTAGATTTTGATGAATTACATAGGAATTCAAAGTTTTGGATTACAAGATTCAGTTATGTTGAAGTAATTACATCGTGTGTCTGTTGAATTATATACATTGTTTATTTGTTGAAGTAATTACATCGTTTATCTGTTGAAATAATTACATTGTTTATCTGTAGAAGTAATTACATCATTTATCTGTTGAATTAATTACATCTTTTATCTGTAGAAGTGATTACATCATATGTCTGTAGAAGTAATTACATCATGTATCTGTTGAAGTAATTACATAGTTTATCTGTAGAAGTAACTACATCGTGTATCTGTAGAAGTAATTACATTGTGTATCTGTAGAAGTAATTACATCGTGTGTCTGTAGAAGTAATTACATCGTGTATCTGTTGAAGTAATATTACATCGTGTGTCTGTAGAAGTAATTACATCATGTATCTGTTGAAGTAATTACATAGTTTATCTGTAGAAGTAATTACATCCAGGGCTTTCAACAAATTTAAAAGTAGGAGGCTGAAATGAAAAAGTAGAATGCGAACGGCACAGCCGTATCGCACGCCGAGCTATGCTCGGCGACCTTGCGGCCAGGGGTCTGGGGTAAATGACGCAAAATCCTGCATTCTGGCGGTTTCCTGGCACTTAAATGCAGTTTTGAAATTGTCATTTTTTTGCCTGAAATTTTTACTTTTGCCATGAATTTATTGTTTCATATGTGAAATTTTCTGTTCATGCAAAGACTTAAAAAATTCAACATTGCAAAGCACTAATTTTGATGCAAAATGAAAAATCAAGTGCATCAAGATAACTACATGTAATTATTTTTTGCAATGCTGTATCAATTAATTATGTTCCCCAAACAAAGTTTGGGAACATATTGGTTTTACTCTGTTTCTTATTATGTTCCCCAAACAAAGTTTGGGAACATATTGGTTTTACTCTGTTTCTTCTTCTTCTTATTATTATTATTCTTTCTTTATTCTTGTCACCCTTTTTTGTCCACGAGTGTTCTCAGAAACTACTGAAGGGATCAAGACGAAACCTTTTTAGGATGATAGAATACTCTTTGTAGATGTGCGGAACGAACGTCATTTTGTCTGAAAATGCATGCATGTGCATGCACGTGCTTTGGATTTTTTGTTTACAAACTTTGGAATTCGTCTAACTTTTTTATTTTTCAATGAAATCGTTTGATATTTATATTGCAGGTATAACTTGAGAACCTTAACCGTTTGGCATCGTCAAAATTTCAATTCTGCACGCGCATGCACGTGTGCTTCAATTTGATTGGATAAGACAAAACCGTTTATAACTTTCATGTAAATTTAGACAATTTAATGATATTTGCAGGATATGTAAAGATTATAAATATCTACAAATCTATGTTATAAAATTTGAAAACGCGCATGCGCACGCACGTGCATTGACATTTGAATATTTAATTCTTTCAATGACCATAACTTTTTTGTTTTTTGTCAAAATCTTTTCAAACTTGTATTGTATATGTATATTGATATTCTTAACAAAAGTGTACAGTCATAATTACCATCCGGCACGTGCATGCACGTGAGCTAAATTCTGATTGGACGATTTTCAAATCGCCATAACTTTCTTATAAATGATGGAAACAATATGAAATTTATACTGTAAGTATATCTATCAAATGTCTATTGAATGACATCAACATTGATGTTGAGTCATACTCACGTGCGCGTGTATGCACGTGCATAGCTATTCTTTCATTTTTCGGGTACTAAAATGGTCATAACTATTGAATTAAAAACTGAAATGAATTCAGATTTACCCTGAGGATCTATGATATGAATGTCTATGAAATGATGTCAACAAATTTTCCATTATCAAAATCGCGTGTGTGTGTGAATGCGCGTGCATTGTAATTTTTGATGTCTAAATTTAAGTATTGGTCTATAACATTTTGGGATTGCAATGAATAGGTTTGAAAATTAGGTTGTAGGTATGTTTTGGGCCTCTCAATTTACTAATAGTCTCAAAATCACTTCCCTGCACGTGCATGCACGTGCGCTTAATTCTGATTGGACGATTTTGAAATCCCAAAAACTCTCTTATGAGTGAAGCAATCGATACCAAATTCATATAGTAAGTATATTGTTCAAATGTCTATTGAATAGTATCAACAAAATTGCTGTGTGGTACTTACACGCATGTGTATGCACGTGCATTGATTTTGGTCTTTGTAGTTTTGAGTTGCCGTTATTTTCTCGTTTTTCATTGAACAGTTGTAAAACTTCTCTTGTAATCATATAGTAAGACTTCTAATGTATCGAGATGGTCGAATTATTCATATTCACGTGCATGCACGTACGTGCACGTGCACAAAACTCTCAGATCTTTATAACTGATTTGAACTAGTATGAAATGGACTGAACGTTATAAGATAGTTATATATTCACATGTTTCACAGTTTGCAATGGTCAAAACCACTTGTACTGAAATAAATGACACCACTTGCTAAATGGGGGAATGTTTGGGGAACATGTGTAACGGTCCCCGTTACAATAAGTACTAGTTATTATTATTATTATTATTATTATTCTTTCTTTATTCTTGTCACCCTTTTTTGTCCACGAGTGTTCTCAGAAACTACTGAAGGGATCAAGACGAAACCTTTTTAGGATGATAGAATACTCTTTGTAGATGTGCGGAACGAACGTCATTTTGTCTGAAAATGCATGCATGTGCATTGGATTTTTTGTTTACAAATTTTGGAATGCGTCTAACTTTTTTATTTTTCAATGAAATCGTTTGATATTTATATTGCAGGTATAATTTGAGACCATTAACTGTTTGGCATCGTCAAAATTTCAATTCTGCACGCGCATGCACGTGTGCTTCAATTTGATTGGATAATACAAAACCGTTTATAACATTCATACCAATTAAGGAAATTTAATGATATTTACAGGATACGTAGACATGCAAAATATCTACAGACCGATGTAATAAAAATTGCAAACGCGCATGCGCACGCACGTGCATTGTCTTTTGAAAGTTCAATTCTTTCAATGACCCTAACTTTTTTGTTTTTTGTCAAAATCTTTTCAAACTTGTATTGTATATGTATCTTGATATTCTTAACAAAAGAGTATAGTCATAATTACCATCCGGCACGTGCATGCACGTGTGATAAATTGTGATTGGACGATTTTCAAATCGCCATAACTTTCTTATAAATGATGGAAACAATATGAAATTTATACTGTAAGTATATCTATCAAATGTCTATTGAATGACATCAACATTGATGTTGAGTCATACTCACGTGCGCGTGTATGCACGTACATATCTTTTCTTTCATTTTTCGGGTACTAAAATGGTCATAACTATTGAATTAAAAACTGAAATGAATTCAAATTTACCCTGAGGATCTATGATATGAATGTCTATGAAATGGTGTCAACAAATTTTCCATAATCAAAATCGCGTGCGCGTGAATGCGCATGCATTGCAATTTTTGACGTCTAAATTTATGTATTGGTCTATAACATTTTTAGATTGCAATGAATAGGTTTGAAATATAGGTTTCAGGTATCTTTGGTACCTTTCTATTTATTGTTAGGGTCAAAATCACTTTCCTGCACGCGCATGCACGTGCGCTTAATTCTGATTGGACAATTTTGAAATGCCAATAACTTTCTTATGAGTGAAGCAATCGATACCAAATTCATATAGTAAGTATATTGTTGAAATCTCTATTGATTAGCATCAACAAAATTGCTGTGTGGTACTCACGCGCACGTGTATTGATTTCGGTCTTTCTAGTTTTGAGTTGCCGTTAGTTTCTCGTTTTTCATTGAACAGTTGTGAAACTTCTCTTGTACTCATATAGTAAGACTTCTAATGTATCGAGATGGTCGAATTATGTATATGCAGGTGCATGCACGTACGTGCACGTGCACAAAACTCTCAGATTTTTACAACTGATTTGTATTAGCATGAAATGGACTGAACGTTATAAGATAGTTATATATTCACATGTTTCACAGTTTGCAAAGGTCAAAACCACTTGTACTGAAATAAATGACACCACTTGCTAAATGGGGGAATGTTTGGCGAACATCTGTAACGGTCCCCGTTACAATCAGTACTAGTTATTATTATTTTTCTTTCTTTCTTCTTGGGACTTTTTTGTCCACGAGTGTTCTCAGAAACTACTCAAGGGATCAATATGAAACCTTTTTAGGATGATAGTATAGCATATGTAGATGTGCGGAACGAACGTCATTTTGTCTGAAAATGCATGCATGTGCATGCACGTGCATTGGATTTTTTGTTTACAAACTTTGGAATGAGTCTAACTTTTTTATTTTTCAATGAAATCGTTTGCTATTTATATCGTAGGTATAACTTGGGACCCTTAACTGTTTGGCATCGTCAAAATTTCAATTCTGCACGCGCATGCACGTGTGCTTCAATTTGATTGGATAATACAAAACCGTTTATAACATTCATGCCAATTAAGAAAATTTAATGATATTTACAGAATAGGTAGACATGTCAATTATCTACAGATCGATGTAATAAAAATTGGAAACGCGCATGCGTACGCACGTGCATTGTCTTTTGAAGGTTCAATTCTTTCCATGACCCTAACTTTTTTGTTTTTTGTCAAGATCATTTCAAACTTGTATTGTATATGTATTTTGATATTCCTAACAAAAGTGTACAGTCATAATTACCATCCGGCACGTGCATGCACGTGTGCTAAATTCTGATTGGACGATTTTCAAATCGCCATAACTTTCTTATAAATGATGGAAACAATATGAAATTTATACTGTATGTATATCTATCAAATGTCTATTGAATGACATCAACATTGATGCTGAGTCATTCTCACGTGCCCGTGTATGCACGTGCATAGCTTTTCTTTCATTTTTCGGGTACTAAAATGGTCATAACTATTGAATTAAAAACTGAAATGAATTCAAATTTACCCTGAGGATCTATGATATGAATGTCTATGAAATGGTGTCAACAAATTTTCCATTATCAAAATTGCATGCGCGTGAATGCGCGTGCATTGTAATTTTTGACGTCTAAATTCAAGTTTTGGTCTATAACATTTTGAGATTGCAATGAATAGGTTTGAAAATTAGGTTCCAGGTATGTTTTGGGCCTCTCGATTTCTTAGTAGTCTCAAAATCACTTCCCTGCACGCGCTTGCACGTGCGCTTAATTCTGATTGGACGATTTTGAAATCCCAATAACTTTCTTATGAGTGAAGCAATCGATACCAAATTCATGTAGTAAGTATATTGTTCAAATGTCTATTGAATAGCATCAACAAAATTGCTGTGTGGTACTCACGCGCACGTGTATGCACGTGCATTGATTTCGGTCTTTGTAGTTTTGAGTTGCCGTTAATTTCTCGTTTTTCATTGAACAGCTGTGAAACTTCTGTTGTACTCATATGGCAAGACTTCTAATGTATCGAGATGGTCGAATTATTTACATGCACGTGCACAAAACTCTCAAATCTTTATAACTGAATTGAACTAGTATGAAATGGACTGAACGTTATAAGATAGTTATATATTTACATGCTACACAGTTTGCAATGGTCAAAACAACTTGTACTGAAATAAATGTCACCACTTACTAAATGGGGGAATGTTTGGGGAACATCTGTAACGGTCCCCGTTACAATAAGTACTAGTTTTTAAGTGTCTTTGCTTGAATCTCTGCCACCCAAGAGTAAGCAGATTAAAGTAAAATGTAAGAAGAATATAGATCACAACCAACACCAGTTTTATATAATAAAGCATCAATATATATTATATTTATAGTTGTTCTAATTACCTGTATTGTCAGCTTTCGTTTCCTTTTTTAACGGATACATTGTATGTTATAAAAAAGTTTACATGTATTTAATCATTTTTTTTTTGAATTGCAAATAAGAGTTACACTCCCAATATTTTAAGAATATTCTTCACCATTAACACAACTCTATATTTCTATTTTCATTTGGTCCCTTAAAGTCTGTTAACTGACACTGGGAGTAATATTTTTCTCCAAGACTGACATGAAACCCATTGGGACCTTTTACTTTTGCTCACCCCAATATTATTTAAATAAAACCCAAACAATCTTTATTACAAATTAATAAGTAACATTTAAATGACCTATAAGTTTATTTTTCCACAAATTCAAGTTAACAGCTACAGATTTGTTGGTAACATAGCGAATTTGTGCTGAAAAATTCTACTTTCGTTTTTATTTAATACCACGTGGGCATTTGCAAATTAAAAAGAATAGCAAGTCTGAAATCTTTCCTGATTAAATTCTGTTTTCGCTTTAAAATTGTTGATTGATATTATACTTGTGTCACTTTTACTTCTGGCCTTTTTAAAGCCGAAACTGAACAGGGTATTTGTTCTCTTCATTCCGTCAACATCATTGATTTTTACGTTCAGGACTTGTTATCTTTCGGAACTTCTCGTCTGTGTTGTCACGAATTGGGTAAATCCGAGGCTTTCCGACTATTGCAATTGACGTATTATTTTCTACACCAACAGACGACCAATCAGGTGCCGGTATTTACCTGAACTAAATTTAGCGCAAGTAAACACGTTTTTATATCCTAACGGCCGCGATTTGTGAGTCTACTAAAGTTTGGAAGATGTTTAAAGTTTTATAAAAGTTTTTTTCATTAGACATACATTTTGTCACTAAAGTAGCCGGCACCTAATGTTACTATAGGCGGCGGAAATCCGCCGGCTACCGGCTACTTTTGAAAGCCCTGTACATCATTTATCTGTAGAAGTAATTACATCGTGTATCTGAAGAAGTAATCACATAGTTTATCTGTAAAAGTAATTACATCGTTTATCTGTAGAAGTAATTACATCGTGTGTCTGTTGAAGTAATAACATCGTGTGTCTGTTGAATTAATTACATCGTTATTTGTTGAAGTAATAACATCGTGTATCTGTAGAAGTAATTACATCGTGTATCTGTTGAAGTAATATTACATCGTGTATTTGTTGAAGTAATTACATCGTGTATCTGTAGAAGTAATTACATCATTTATCTGTTGAAGTAATTACATAGTTTATCTGTAGAAGTAATTACATCGTGTATCTGTTGAAGTAATTACATCGTGTGTCTGTTGAAGTAATTACATAGTTTATCTGTAGAAGTAATTATATTGTTTATCTGTAGAAGTAATTACATCGTGTGTCTGTTGAAGGAATTACATTGTGTGTCTGTAGAAGTAATTACATTGTGTGTCTGTAGAAGTAATTACATCGTGTATCTGTAGAAGTAATTACATAATGTATCTGTAGAAGTAATTACATCGTGTGTCTGTTGAAGTAATTACATTGTGTGTCTGTAGAAGTAATTACATCGTGTATCTGTTGAAGTAATTACATCGTGTATCTGTTGAAGTAATTACATAGTTTATCTGTAGAAGTAATTACATCGTGTGTCTGTAGAAGTAATTACATCGTGTGTCTGTAGAAGTAATTATATTGTTTATCTGTAGAAGTAATTACATCGTGTGTCTGTTTAAGTAATTGAATCATGTATCTGTAGAAGTAATTATATTGTTTATCATTAGAAGTAATTACATCGTGTATCTGTTGAAGTAATTACATCATTTATCTGTTGAAGTAATTACATAGTTTATCTGTAGAAGTAATTACATAGTTTATCTGTTGAAGTAATTACATAGTTTATCTGTTGAAGTAATTACATCATTTATCTGTTGAAGTAATTGCATAGTTTATCTGTAGAAGTAATTACATAGTTTATCTGTAGAAGTAATTATATTGTTTATCTGTAGAAGTAATTACATCGTGTGTCTGTTGAAGTAATTACATAGTTTATCTGTAGAAGTAATTACATAGTTTATCTGTAGAAGTAATTACATCGTTTGTCTGTTGAAGTAATTACATAGTTTATCTGTAGAAGTAATTACATCGTGTATCTGTAGAAGTAATTATATTGTTTATCTGTAGAAGTAATTACATCGTGTGTCTGTTGAACTAATTACATCATGTGTCTGTAGAAGTAATTACATCGTGTGTCGGTTGAAGTTATTACATTGTTTATCTGACCTGTTGAAAGACACATTCATAAGCAGAATTAGAAAGTTAGTCAAATTGTCACACACATCCTAACGCGATACACACAAGATATTTTCTTGTGCATTTGATTTCATGATGAAGAGGACTTTATAACAGATGTGTTCTGTTGCAAGTATAGTTGGACAACTTTCAATTGATATGCAGATCTGTTGATGTTGTCTAGTAGGAAGACCTTTCATTGTAAAGTTAATATTTGATTGCCCAAATTCTGAATTTGCACAAGATTTTGAACATTAGTTATCTTCTTTTTAATTGTCGTTAGCCTTCACACTTGGATTTGTGCTTCCTCTACGAATCTGGTGAGTATTGGTTATGAAATACAAATGTTTTGTTTGTCTTCCTTTATGTTTGAGTCATGATTTTCTATGAAGTTAAAGTACCAAAGCTATTGATATTTGACTCGGAAAGGTTACTGAATCACTATGAGTGATTGCATGGAGATTATGACATACTTTTAGTTCAAGGTTCAACAAAAGGTAAAAAATCAAGTTCACGTGTGTAAGCAAATGATTTGTTATGGTGTAGGCTTGCCCATCTGTCTGTTTGGTTTCTCGTGTCTGGGTTACATCTTTCCCACCATGAGGTGTAGGACTATGAAATTGAGACAGCTGATGCATGTTAATTAGGGTGTGTGTGTGTGTGTTATAACCCAAAATTAGTTCACGGCAGCCTCGTTCTGGAATTGTATGGCTATACATACTCAAATCTTGTCTGGATGATATCTTGCAACCTGTGAGGCTTACGACTTGGTCAGTTGATTCAGCCGGGGAGTAAGACACTGGTCTAGTTTTGGAATTTAATGGCTATATACATTTACAAATGGTGTCCATATCGTGTCTTGAGCACTGTGAGGCTTTGAGGATCATCAAACTAGGTCTTGGGGAGCAGGTGTTTTGTAATCCAAAAGTAGGTCACTGTGGTCTCGTTTTGGAATTGCAATTGACAGCATCACAGCTTGTGACTTAAGCATGCAATCAGATATGCATATCATATACATTTAGTTCAAGAAGGATGTATCGTGTACTCTAGTGGTGGTGCATATTTTTCTCGGGGGGGGGGGGGGGGGGGGGGGGGGGGGGGGTGTGTTGGGGGGGGGTGTTGAGAAAGTTTTTTGTGGAAATTTCCCTCAAATTGAGAGATCTCCCTTGAATTGAATGGTTCTTGGAGGTTATTATGTATAATGGGATTCCACTGTATGTGCCATATGGTAACTTGTTTGTGTGTCTAGCCCCTTTGTAAGGATATTGAAAAAAAGGAAAGTCTTTGAATGTAACCTGTTAATTTTGTAGCCACTCAGAATACAAGGCATGGGCTTTCAGAAACTGGAATTAACAGAAACTTGTATTGAAATGATTTTTTGGAGGTGATGCTTAATGAATCAAATCGTTTTGTTAAGTGAGAGGTAATTTACTTTTATACTAGATTGAGCAGCTGGGGCCCTTAGGTAGTCTCTGCTAAATAGATGTATATTTAGACACATGCTTCATCGATCAGACGTGATGTTAAGATACCCGTTCAGTACCATACTGAGCTTTTACAAATGTCCCTTTTCCCAGGATTACCTTTGGGATGCAGGAGGAATCCCGGCTCCTCAATTAGTGTGTTTATTAATGTACACTCGAGTAGCTGTAGGCAATTGGCGAAGTATGTCCGAATTTTGTCATTTTTCTGCTCAATAAGGAAAATTAGATTGTGAATTTGTATGAATTGGAAAGGTGTTTCCTTTTTTTATAAATTTGACATACCGTTTTTAATTCTATGAAATTTTTCAGAATGAAAAGTTCACTGGTCGACGAGTAAGCCCTCCTGTTCCATATAGAATCGCCAAAGCCTTAGATCCAGTAATTTATAGAAACACAGAACTTGACATTTGGGAGGAAGAGAAAAGAGGTAATGTGTCTATGTGACATGAGTGAATTTAATTTGACCTTATAATAAAAAAATTTGTTTCAAACATTCACATTTTGTTGTGATTAAAGGCACTGTGACAGGATCATTTTTAAAATGATAAAAAAAAAAAATCCAAGTGACAGACATTTTGAAGACGCATTGGTTCACACAGACTTGAAAAGTGCTTCAATATTAAGCATGTCTGAAAAATGCTTAAATTTGCAATTAATCAAACAAGTTATGGAAAAGTGTTTGAATTTTATTATGTGCTTGGAAGTAAAAGTATTCATTGAAAGGGATGATTTTGTTGTATTTACAAAAGCATAAGTTGTAAGGATTGCATAATAATCCACTAATTTAGTGGTTAAGAAAAAGTTTGAGCTGAATATGTTCCTCAAAGTTTCTTACCTCTTCGTCAAGGTCTGTGCAATCCATGTAATAATCAAATTGTCGATTAAAACCCCCCAGAGTTTTGAAGCAGTAGAAAGACTTAAATTCTATGTTTCAGTTGGGACTTTTGTTCAGTTAAGGACAGAGGTTGAACTCTTTAATAACCTGAAAAAGCAGCAACTACACGGCACCATTTGACATTTTTGTGATTTTCCAAGTGTCTTCATTCTAAGGAAGTCAAGATAGTAAATTAAACATTGTAAACATGATTATTCCTAATGATTTTCTAGATGTGTGACTCCATTGTCAGCCTGGTGGATTGTTTGCTCTGACAATATTGACCACTCAGTTGATGGTGTCACTTAATGCCTTGGGTTTAAAGGAAATTCTCCTCAATGTCTGCTCAGTTGTTATTTTAACAGAAAATGAATTAAACAGATTAACTTTAGATTAACTGATTTGTTTTGCTTAATACTTGCTAATATATGAATTGATAGGTTTTCGTTTCCAAAAAAAACTTTCAACCTAATGTTAAAAGTAATGTGAGAATTCACTGAGAAATTCTCCCGAAAATTATGAAAGTACTAAGAACTGCAGGAGAGAGTAAGTCCAAGATGTGACTGGTGATTTTCAAGTTTGCTTACCAATTCCTAGAGAAATGTCTCTAATCAATGTGATTTTTTTTATATTTGTAGAAGCCATTCACAGGGAGCGATACAAATCTGTGACGTTTTCTGCTGGTGATAAGTGTCAGGTAAGAAATTTAAAGGCGTTCCTTCATGTGTTTTTTTTTACCTGAAAGTTTTTTTGTTGAGGGTCAGTCATTTTTGTTTGAAATAAAAAGAAATTTCCCTACCTACCAACCCTGGCTGCTAGTTTCAGGTGTGGGTTAGCAATGCCAAGCCAACATTTATTTGATTTAGGTCTATCGAAGGCCATTTCACTGGATACGATGTTGTAAATTAATAAATTGTGTAAAAAAAAACCTAGTAGTGGAAGATGACGAGTCGGATCAATCATAACTACTTGGTTATTTCCGTAACGGCAAATAAATCTTGTATGTAAATTGACACCATCCGAGTCTGTTGCTATGTGTACTAAAATGTAACCATGACGTCACACTGTTCTTTACGATATGAAACTTGAGCTTTTGGGGTTAAAACAAATGCAGCACAAATATCAATCATAGCTAAGATATTTGAACACTCCATTTGCACTTGCATGTTTATAATAGAGTGAGGAAGATTTTAATGAAAACTGAATCTGTTGGTGAAAATTAATCTTTGAAATCGAACACATTATCCAGGGATTCGGTTCTTAGCCTTTTAACCTTATCCACATTGGGTATTCGATTCAATGCAATCTCTACACCCGATCCACATCCGAGTCTTCAGTTCAGGAAAGGGATGAATGAATTAGCATCGGGTGTTTGTGTACCATGTGCACATATAATGAAAGGTTATTCAACAGAAATTCGAGTGAGTGATATGTTGCCAGTGTTAACAAATACAAGCATTTATAAATAATAATAAATTAGCCAAATACACCAATATTACAGACGATTTCAAGTGAATTCATTGACGAATGAGTTGTACTTGTGATGTTGTGATATTGAAATGGGTTCTTCGAGCTTCGTGCAGTTGATAAAATGTCTGATAGTTTGTGGATTCTTTTATGTAACAGAATTTATTACTGTCATCCCATTAGAAAAAGGATATTTTGTAATTTTTGTGATGGGATGTGATTTATGAATTTGGTGATATGCAGCCTCACTTGTATTTCTGGACAGATGAGAATTTTTATATAAAAAAAAAAACCCACCCCGCAACAAGTTGGGGGGGGGGGGGGGGTATACTGGAATCGGGTTATCCGTCCGTCCGTCTGTAGACGCAATGGTTTCTGGGCTCTAAAGCATTATCCTTTCCACTTACCGTCACCATATCATACATATGGACTACCCATGGGATGAAGATGTTCCCTATCGATTTTGAGGTCAAAGGTCAAGCGCACTGGACATCGAAGTAGCAATATGGTTTCTGGGCTCTAAAGCGTTATCCTTTCCACCTACAGTCACCATATCATACATGTGGACTACCCATGGGATGAAGATGTTCCCTATCGATTTTGGGGTCAAAGGTCGCGCGCACTGGACATCAAAGTAGCAATATGGTTTCCATTTAAATTCTTTAACGGCTTTATTCATCGCATGGAGATGCTGTGTTGCTAGATACCTTTTGGATCATAATACTGAAGTTTTACCTATTACCAACACCCTTTGGGAGATTGGGGTAAGCGGGGGGTATTCTTAGTGAGCATTGCTCACAGTACCTCTTGTTTCATCAGTCTGCATCATCATTGATATTTGATCTGAACCAGCTGAGAGTACACTTAAAGATTACATCGCAATCGATAAGATTCTAGTTCTGTTTTAGCTCACATTATTTATTTTGTTAAGGTTGTTATAACTCACTTGCATTGTACTTTGTTGTAAGAATCTAGCCACTCATTAAAAGTCAAAGAGCAGTTTTAAGGTAGCTCCACCCCCGTGTGTTCTAAATACTGGCAGACATACATAAACAGAAGTATTATGTCGACCTCAGAAAATCATGCATATTCATTAAACATCATGATAAAAATACAAAAAACTGGTTTAAAATACAAAAATAATTATTTCAACATTTGATTTTTTTAAACAATGTAAAAATGATGTCAATTAATAGATGACTATGACAAAAATGGATGATGCAGATGTAAAGTTTTACATAATGTAAATGGAAATATACAATGATCTACATAAAGTTTATGGCAATAACGGACTTGCTCGAAAGTGCAGAAAGTAAATGGATGAAGCATTTTAGTGAGGTAAGGGAGACTGTTCAAGATGATGTTCGTTCTGGGTGCCCAGTGAACATTAGTATGGAAAGGAATGTATCGCAGGTTGTATAGTTTGTAAAGAAAGCTGGACGAGTCACGACTGGAGAAATAGCTAATGATCTTAACATGTCTTGTGAAACTGTTCAGGAGATTTTGACCAGTAAGCCTGGAATATGGCACGTTTCTGTAAGGTGGGTTGCTCTTCTTCTTCTGCTGGAGCGATTGAGCATGCAGGTAAATGTTTGCCAGTCTTGAATAGAATTGTAAGATGTAATGAAACATGGTTTCATTTATATGATCAAAAAACAATGCTTAATTTGGAAGCATGCATCCTCTCCAACTCCATTAAGAGCATGTGTAGTGAAGTTTGTAGGAAAGACCATGTGGGTCCATTGTTTTGCGTGACAACAAGAAGATTATTTTTAATCACATGGTCCCCCTTCAAACTTCAGTTACTTGAAGCTACTATGCACATGTTATTAATTTTATGAGGGCCGCTAAGAGAAAGCGCCCAGATTTGATCGCAACTGGATTCGTTCTGCAGCAGGACAACACCTAGCCATAAGGTTGGGGTTGTGAAGGACTACATGGAAACACTGGGCATAGAAATCCCAACCCACCCTCCTTACACTCTAGATGGGCTATTTGTGACTTCTGGCTATTTCCAGTATAGAACGATAGCTGAAATCCCAACCCACCTTCCTTACAGTCCAAATAGGGCTATTTGTGACTTCTGGCTATTTCCAGTATAGAAAGATAGCTGCGGGAAGAGAAACGTTGGACCCGGGAAGATCTTGGTACTGCTGTGGAGCATGTCGCGTTATGCCTTGGGTCGTATGTTTTGGTTACGGGCAGATCGATGGCACAAGTGCATCAAGGCTTGGAGCCCTTCTTTGATTTGTATAATGTTGGCTATTCAACTAGTTCGTGAAGATTCTGATCACCTGAGCCCTCCTATACTGTCATACAAAAGAGCACATAGTGATTTCTAACAAAATTGAGTGTAAATGATCTAATTTTAAAACTTGCATGAGAAATACATATCAAGCTTTGACTAGACCTGTGCCTTTTTATTATGCGCCTGTCATTAAATGGGCATATTATGTTATGGGACTGTACGTGCGTCTTTCATGGTTGGCTGTCCATCCGGGGTCATGTTTTCCAGACTTTTTTCCATAACAGATGCATGTACGACATTGAAATTTGGTCACAATTTCTCCCTCAAGGAATATAGAGTGAGTTTGCATTTCAGCTGGATTGGTTTACCTTGACTTATTTTAAGGCTATAAGTAGGTCTTAACAGTTTTTAAGACTTTTTTTTGTTACAGATATTGCCCAGAAATTTACACATAAGCTTCCTTTAAAAGGAATGCAAGTTTGGTTTGCATTTCAGCTGGATTGGTTCAACCTTGACCTATTTTTCGTATACATGCAAATATTGCCCTGATATTCAGTCAAAGGCTTCCTCTCGGAGGAATACAAGTTCAGTTTGCATTTCAGCTGGATTGGTCCGTCCTTGAGATATCTGTATATTACACACGTAGATATGAGAGAATTGTATCTCGGATGGCATCAGGATGATTTCACATTTAGAATTGCAGTAACTTGACGAAAATTAATAAATTCTCTGTTCTGTTGAGGATATCTCCTTATCATTCGATATGAGTAGAATTCATGAATCTGTGCTGATGAAATTACCTTGGTATAATTAAGTAGAATTCTTGTGTCATCTGTACTGTTGAAAATATCTCATTATAATGCGATATAAGTAGACTTCATGAATCTTCTTTGCCGATGAATAGACTTTTCTTAATGTTAATGTTGACTACTTATACCGATTTCCAAATCATGTTAGGAACTCCACCCATCTTCTATTCATGGAGAAGTCCTTGGGTGTTTTTCTTTTTTTTCGGGTACATTAATCTTCAATTGAATGCTGGTGATTGAGGCGAATCTGTCATGGTGATTTGACACGACTCTCGAGAACCTGACGTTGAGCTTGCATTCTCTTATCTCTATGCAATCATCCCACCACTTCACATCAATGTATATATCATGGGTTTCTGGTGATGAATAATCAGATTTTAATGCATTCAAACCGACTTCTTTACCTTAAAAAAAAAAAAGCCCTAGCTGATAAACGAAAAAGATGTCGAGGAAAATGAAAGTTGTGTTGTGAATTAGGAAAAGCTTTTCTGCTTAGTAAGTGACTATATCAGGTAAGGAGAATAGCTTTCTGTGTATATAATGACTCAGTAGTTACAAAAAAGTGTAGTAACTGTGTGTGTATCAATTCTAGATAACGAGATAAAACTGCCATTATATTTTATTGAGGTATTTAAAGAGAAAATCCCATTGATGGGGTTTTTAATTCGGAGTAGATTTTCTTTTCAATCTTGTTTGTGTTTAACTATTGATAACAATATAGTAGATAATATCTCTGTTCTTATATGTTTTTGAGTTATGTTCTTATACTGTAAATCTAATTCTCTTCATTAAAATCTGGCTGTAAATCTAATTCTCTTCATTAAAATCGGGCTGTAAATCTAATTCTCTTCATTAAAATCGGGCTTTAAATCCAGTATCTTCATTAGAATTGGGCTGTAAACTGTTTAGTTATTAATTGTCAAATGCTTTAATTCTTTTCTAATTTGGTTGTGAATATAAAAGATGATGATGATTACAAACTTTGTCTTTTCACTTTTGATTTCATAGCGTCTGTGAATTTCCCTGATGATGACTGTAAATTGTGTACCATATTTTCTAATCACTGTCAAGCCTTCAATTTGATAGAGCAAAGTTATGAACAATATGATTTTAAAAAAAAGAAAAGAAAGAATTTTGACATTACAGAAAGGTAATGGGACAGGACAATGAAGCTATGATAATGAAATGAATTTTCAATTTGTGGCCCGTTTTTCATTTGGAGTGATTGCAATGTTCTCTGATAATGCGTACACCGTGTGTATTCAGTATAATGTAAATTTGACCTCTGATATGTTTGTCATGATGAACAAATAAATACAATAAAATGCCGAGAAACCCTATGAAGATGTGGGTCTTCAGCTGGTGGTTTCATCAATAAAGGGATCTGTTGAGTGGGAAGATGAATTGATTTAATGTTTTGTGATTATAGGTGTTGTCATCAGAAGGCCCCCTGTATCATGGACACATACAGCAGATAGGACCCGGAGCAAGTGATCCCGCTGTTGTGTATATTGAGGAAATCGGACAAAAGTAGGTGCTTTCATTATTTTCCTCGCGACTGTAGTACTACGGTGTTAGGTCTGGATGGCTGAGGGGAGGCGTGTAGTACTACGGTGTTAGGACAGGTGAGGGGAGGAGTGTAGTACTACGGTGTTAGGTGTGGATGGCTGAGGGGAGGAGTGTAGTACTACGGTGTTAGGACAGGTGAGGGGAGGAGTGTAGTACTACGGTGTTAAGACAGGTGAGGGGAGGAGTGTAGTACTACGGTGTTGGGACAGGTGAGGGGAGGAGGGTAGTACTACGGTGCTAGGACAGGTGAGGGGGAGGAGTGTAGTGAAGCAGCAAATTCCGAGCTTTATCTGATTATAGTTTGTGATAAAGGGTGGTGTGAAATTTTGTAAATTTGTATACAAGGAAGTCTCAATTTGGTTAATTATGTGAAAATCACCAGAAATGGATGAAAGTTTTTGGGTTGTCATCCTCCAACAAATTTGGTGTAATGGTGGCATCTCTAGAAGTGCATCAGTCACTGATAAGTGATACAATGCCATTTTATGAGGGAATTCTCCAATTTGTTAATATATCTGTATATTTGATTGAAATATGCTTATTCAATATACCTGTGTATGATTTATTCATATTAAGAATTTTTTCTGCAAGGTTTCTTCTTTGAATATTATTTAGTAAGATATTGGTGCTTGAGTCAATCTGTGACTTAGTGTGTCACCCAGATAAGGTTGAAAATTACATAATATTTTCATTAGGTTCTCTTAACCAGTTGTCCCCAATCAATGCTGATTAATATGTGGTACAATGTGATAAGATTGAGTCCGTTATAATATTTATAAGACTGTATTCTGTGGTGAGATTTACGATGGAGATGAAGAGAACTATTGATGTTAAGGGTTGGTAGGCATTGATTTAGGAGACGGTAAAGAGCCCTCCTTTGTTTGAATACAAGATGTGCATCGTCTACAGATTGGATGATCATTGTTTTCAGACTAGAAGTCAGTCAAGATAGGTTGCGTCCTGCAAAAGCCTCGGGACGATCAGGTAAGTAAAATATGCATATCATTAAGACAATTCTATTTTATTCTGTCTTTTGATGTCAATTCAAATATGTGGAAATATATACTATGTCAGATTTTCATTATTCCATTGCAATTAATGAAATTTAGATAAAAATTTAGAACAAACCCTCGGTATTATTTTTTAAGAATTCAATTCTTTTGGGACAAAACCATGGTAACGTTTACAGCCTTGTACGTACTTGTAATATTTTAAAGTTTGCCACCAGAACATTTATTATGAATAACAGATAAATGAATTAATGTGGAATTCTAAATTTTGATTAATATATTTACCTGAAATTTTTCCTTGAATTGAGGAGGGGGGTCCTAATTTTTTATTATCCTATACGTAAATCACGGTTATAGTGAATCACTGGAGCCATTAAAAAAACAATTCATTTCAACCATGCAAACTGTTATATCTAGTGAAGTTTTATTTTCCTTTGATAGAGAAATTGATTATCACTTCACAATAAGCATGTGATCCCAACAACTTCATGGTTACTGTGCATCTGGTCTATAACCATCGGCAAATAATAATTATTATGATTTTGGCAAATTCATTTTTTGTCATTTTCTTGCAGAGTGGTTTCTGAAACAGCAGAGGAGAAAGAGAGTAAGGACTTAAAGGAATTATTATAGATAGAACTTTAATATGGCAAAATTAAATTCAGGAAAAGGAAATTAATTCAGACTTGCATTGATTTCTTAAAGTTTTAAGATGAATATAAAGTCATTTATTCATGGTAAGTTGGATGTTAGATTTAGATATAGTAAGTGTTTGTATACAAGTGTGATGAATACAATAGCATGTTCTATTTATAGTTACAAGAGATGACCGTCACACAGGACAGAATACCCCCAATGATGCCCCATAGTCTACCCCCACCCCCCATCCAGGTCGTTCAATCAACATCCCTTCCCCAAGGTGCGTATTCAGTAAAGCAGAACCTGCACATTTGGTACTATTCTTGCAGTGCTTTCTGTTCAAATGTTAAAAAAAAAAAATGCTGAGAAATGTCAAATTCTTCCATAATCAGCAGGTTTGATATGTATAAATTTGCTGATTAAGAATTTACCTCAAGGCTACAATATGTCCAATTACTATGCATGCATTAGCCGACATAGTGTAATAGATCAATAGATACTGGTAATTAAGTGCAAAAAGTATGTCGGCAGCCTTTGGCTCGAGTGAGCTTTTCTGATATTTTTGGAGTGTTATTTACTTTTCACATTTTTACCTCCTTTTGAAGAACTGCTGAACAATGTTCAACCAAAATTGGCAAAGTATTCATCATTAATAGATGAGATCAAGTTTGTGAAATGTAGAGTCATCACAATTTTGAGGGGAGATAAATGGGATAGGGTGTTAAAGAGGCTTTATCAGGAACACTTGATTCTTTCACAGATAACTTTCCCTCATTTGAATTAACACTAGAAGGATGGATTTCCTGATGAAATTTAATAAAAATGTGCATGTTATGTTTGAAATGTTGTATCTTTTTAAATGTGATAAGATATGGAATTTGAAATTTCATCTAAGGCTGCAATTTATTAACCAACCCATGTAGTGTAATAGATTAAAGTTTGTTTGACCTATGTCCAACATTGTCAAAGAAGGGCCACAAATAAGATATAAAAGTTTATATGAAAATACATATTAGTAAAAATAGTCTGAAGAGTCTTGCCATTTGTATAGCTGTATGGTTTGATGTTCATTTTATATTGTACCCCACCACAATGCGGAGGGGACACCAAATTTACTGGTGTCCCACCTGACTTTGTGGATGCAACTCCTCCGAAACGGTTGAACGAATTTTGTTCAAATTTTGTAGGATTGTTAGTCGCCATATGTAGATGATGATATTGCACTGCCATGTTGATTCAACAAATTTTACAAGAGTAATGGGACTTTGTTGAATTTGTACATGCTACAGTATAGGAACACTGTGGACTCCTCGGAGACCGCCGTACGGATTTTGTTTAGATTTTGTAGGATTGTTAGTCACCATAAGTTGTTGATCATACTCCACCGCAAATTTGATTCTACAAATGTCACAGGAGTTATTGGACTTTTGTGCTTCAACTTTTTTTGGTGGCAGTGGGGGACATGGCTTCTCGTAGCAATTAATCTTGGGGTGTGTTTTTTTTTTGGTACAAAATTGCTTGTATTAGTTTAAAAGGTATTGACTTCCCTTGAATTAAATGATTGCAATCATTTGTTTGTAAAAGAAAACAGTGGTAAGATTATTTAAGCAGTAAATGTTTGTCTGTCTGTCCGTCCGTCTATCAGTAAAACTTTTCACATTTTCATCTCCTCCAGAACCACTTGGCCAATTTCAACCAAACTTGGTACACATCGTCCATGGGTGAAGGGGATTTAAGTTTGTTCAAATGAAGGGCCCCTTCAAAGGGGAGATAATCACAAAAATGCGAAAAATAGGATGGCGTCATTTTACATGAAAGCTTCCAAACATAGTACAGATTCAAGTTTGTTCAAATCATGATTCATGACCAACAAAGAAAAAGCTCTTGAGTTTTAGTAAACGGTCGAATTTATAGGGCTCAGAACAATAGAATTTAAATTACAATAGAAGATACTTGCGATAAAATAAGAATGACTTTGGTAAGCACAAAACAACCCGGAAAAATGTTCAATTTACTACAGTATTAATTTTTTAGAGAGAGAGAGTTAATACATCTTTGTATTCTTAATATATACTTTACCTAAAATAATCAAAAGTTTTCTTTGAGTGAAATATAATCAGTTTTGATCTTAATTATGTTCACTCTCAAAAACTACAAGAAACAGCTGCATAAGACACTGAAATCTACTCAGATTTACCTGTAAAAGCAATCTACGCTTGAGTAACTTTGTGACCTAAATTCAGACCAAATGTGAAACTTTGCTGACCAAATTGTTTTAATAGTCTATTGATCAATCCAGCAGGCACTTGAAAGCTCTACCATCTTTTGTAATTCGCTGTACTGGAGAATAATGTTGAGTGATATACCTTGTCTTTTGAAGAAGTATTGAACAACAGCATATTTGTTCCAAAGTGGCAGATTCTGAGTTGCAGTCGTGGTGTTCATACAAATAAACCTGCAGAGGTATGTAACATGTTTATTGGGGGTAAATTGCAGAGGTATGTAACATGTTTATTGGGGGGTAAACTGAAGAGGTATGTAACATGTTTATTGGGGGTGAACTGCAGAGGTATGTAACATGTATATTGGGGGTAAACTGCAGAGGTATGTAACATGTTTATTGGGGGTAAACTGCAGAGGTATGTAACATGTATATTGGGGGTGAACTACAGAGGTATGTAACATGTTTATTGGATTTAAAGATACTGGAACTTGTGTCAACCTTAGTTTCCTTCAGTCAGATTATTTTTGGTTTGGTCAACATGGACCAGTAATTTAAATATTCTTGATTGTTTTTCTAAATATTCTTTATTCATATGTTATTGTTCTATATTTGATGCCACCTGTAATTTTCCATAACTACGTGTCAGGTGTTGTTTTATATACTTTATGCAATAAGCACATGTATGTACAGCATGGCAACATTGTAACAAAGTCAGAACACAAGTCTCCAAACTAACTCAGTTGCACAACTCTGCCTGAGCCAGGGAAACAGGAAATGGGAGTGACTATAGAAATGTTGAAAGGTCAATAGAGTTTCCAGAGAGTTAAAGACCTAATGCTGAATAAACTAGCCATCAATTTCTATTAATGGGTTGCAGGTACATTGTGACACACTGCACTATCTAATAAATCAATGTTACTAGTTTAGTACTTTGCACTAGCTATGCTCACCATAATGTTTGTTAAATGAATTGCATTTTCCAGACTGGAAAAATCTGTTCTCTATATAATGATTCCACTTCCAGAAATTTCTAGGTTCAATAAATTTCAACATTTACAAATCTTAATTATTTTCATGAATATACAGTATTTAGCTCACCTGAGCCTGAGCTTTTCTGATAAAAATTTGTCTGTTGTCTGTCGGCGTCGTTGTTGTAAATTGACTTTTCACATTTTCATCTTCTTCTCCAGAACCACCAGGTCAATTTCAACCAAACTTGGCTAAAAGCATCCTTGGGTGAAGGGCTTTCCAAGTTTGTTCAAATGAAGGACCATGCCTCCTTCAAAGGGGAGATAATAACAAAATGCAAAATTAGGGTAGGATCATTAAAAAATCATCTTCTTAAGAACCACAGGGCCAGAAGAGCTGACATTTACATGAAAGCTTCCTGACATAGTACAGATTCAAGTTTGTTCAAATCATGGCCCCCGGGGGTAGGTTGGGGCCACAATAGGGGATCAAAGTTTTTACATAAGAAATACAGGGAAAATCTTTAAAAATCTTCTCCACAACCACTGAGCCAGAAGAGCTGAGATTTACATGAAAGCTTCCTGACCATAGTGCAGATTCAAGTTTGTTCAAATCATGGCTCCCGGGGTAAGTTGGGGCCACAATAGGGGATCAAAGTTTTACTTAGAAATATATAGGGAAAATCCTCTTCTAAGTCAGAAGAGCTGAGATTTACATAAAAGCTTCCTGACAAAGTACAGATTCAAGTTTGTTCAAACCATGGCCCCCGGGGTAGGTTGGGTCACAATTGGGGATCAAAGTTTTACATGGGAATAAATGGAGAAAATCTTGAAGAATGTTCTTCCTAAGAACCAATGGGCCTTTGTCTAAGACTAGGTTAGGGTATCAATACTTAACTATTATTGGCATATTTATAAAGCATAAAACCTCAACAGAATTCATTTCTGAAAAGCTTCAAGTCAAAATATCCATTTTCGGACCCCAGACCCCCAATCTGCTTTGGGAGGACTCTCAAACACACACCCCCCTTCCAGTTTATTTTACCTTTCTGCAGAATTGTGTTTGACGTAAGCATTGGAGTTGATAAGGAATGTTTTACTTTCACAGTCCACAAGTTGCTTTCCCCCCTGCCCCCAACCAGAGATGTCGATGTTGCCAGTGTCTCAAGTTCAAGTTCCCAGGATATGGGTTCCCTACATGGACAGTATTGCGCTGTCAAATGTGGATGTCAACATCCTACCCTCCCAGGAACCCAGGGGACAGGACCTGCCTCTAAATGGTAAGAAAACATTCTGTCAGATAGATACCATTGGTAAAATATTCTGTCAATAGGTACCTGTAAATGGTAGAATATGTTGTCAAATCAGGATACCATTCGTTTAGTGTAAATTTCAGTTTGACCACTCCTTGGTCATCGACTGGTCAGAGTGAAGCTTGTTGTTCAAGAATTATCACTTACTGCATGTAGCTTGAATTTGGAATGCATGTTCCCAAGATATGTGTCCTGTTGCAAGGGGAATTGATCCATTTTTTTTATGTTCTGCCATTTTGATTTAGTCTGTATGATGATATAAAATGCTACATATATTTTTGTGAAATAAAGTGCACCTGATTTTAAAATCTTGAAAGAAATTGGCAGGCGTAGTGTTTGAAATGGTATTTGTTAAAACAAGTCACATTTTCAGAATTTGCAAAAATGATAACTGACTTTTGCTAATTTCAGACATGAATACTTTGAGATTTTTCTTCAACATCGGAGTTGCTGTAAGTATACAGAATCAGATTTTGATTGATTTTAAAACTTTTAAGAATTCTATAAAGAAAAACTATTCAACAATTATGGAATTCCAACTGATTGCCTTAACATTGCAAGGGCAATATTTAAATGAGTAAAAACCAAGGTCACGCTTCATAGGGTCAAGATGTGTAATGCTCAGTGATGCATGGTGGCCTTCCTTCATCTTTAGCACAGTGATTTAATTGACGTATGTGGATTTGCACTGAATTCTATTTTCCTTTTTTGCATAGCATTATGGAATGGTGAGTCAGCAGGCATTAGCTAATGGAGCAGCTTCAAGAGGAAACATCCAGCCAATCATCTACTGCCATGGGAAGCCAACCAGCGGCATGGAACCAGTGCGAGGACTTCCTCAGATCGGTAAATCTACCTTGTCTGCTCAGTCTCCTCCCCCCACCTCAAATTCTGACGACGAGAGTAGCAACATGTCTAACGACAGTGGATGTGATGCTGACGAAACAGCTGCTGCACGGGAAAGGGTGGTTAAGACTAATGACAGCTCCCATGTAAGGGAGGTAAATGTATCGGCTGTCCGGCAGAATCGGAGCTGCGACACAGAAAGTCGATGTTCTGACATGTCTCTTGCTGATATGTGTGACGGCAGCATCGCTGTGGAAAACCAGGAACAAGGCGAGCCTAAACAATATAAACCACGCCGGAAGTACTACATGTACGGCAATCTCAAACTGGTGAAACCCATTAAAGAGGTACCAAAACGATTCATGGATCTTTTAAAATCCATGAGCGCCGAGAAATCTCGTGTTGAGGGAGAACCAATCATTTTGGCTTTCCCGCTACATCACAAACCCGATAAGGGGCCCAATAATCAGTTCAACCCTAATGCACCAACCTTTGTTCCTGGTTCCCATGGTGACAGAATGTCTGTCGATAGCAACCATGTCATTAATTCCCCATCATCCACTTCATCTAATGTGTATTATTGTCCGCAGTATGTATCATTGCCTAACTCTAATGTATCGTATAATCCTAGTCTAAGCTCTGTCATGAATACCCACCCTCAGTTCCATCACAATCCTCTTTGCACAGGTTTCCCTGCACCCCCTCCCTAGGTCAACCCCACAACTGGCTACATTACTATTAACAGCATCAGTAGTTATGCATGAGGTGCTGCAGCTGAGAGAGGTGGTGGGTTTACAAGCGATGCAGCTGGAAGTTTGGACTTGATGGTGCGCTTCATGCTTGCCAGAAAATCAGTTAACACAGCATTGCAAGAGCTGCTCCTTTGTGTACGTGTTCTACACTATGGACATCATTATTATTATCTGCGTATGTGTCTTCTATGGTAGATTTATGCTCATCTGTGTGTGTGTCACATGGTAAATGTATTCTTGTTATGAAAGCTATGCACAGTATTTTAATCTTCTTGATCTGATGATAGTAACATTTTGCCTTGGATAGCTAAATTTCCAATAATTTGCACATTTTTTATAAATATATATAGACAGTAGAACATAGTTATAATCAACCTCTAGTCCAGCGAAAAACAGGTCATTATAAGCAAATTTTGTTATATCTGATAAAATTTTGGGTGTTTTACTCTCACTGGGTAATGAATATAACTTCACAATAAACATGAATTTGTTATAAGCATGGTCGTTATAAGTGTGTTTTACTGTATAAACTTTTTTAAGTAGTCACTAACCCAAACTGTTATTGGTGATATTTTATAGCAGGATCTGTATGATTTTGAATTTCCATGGACTTGACACTTTTTGCATTCATGTAATTTTTTTTATTGAAGACTTGACACTTCTTGCATTCATGCAATTTTTTTTTATTGAAAGTATTCCTAGTGCAGATCACTTTCCTGAAGAAAATTATCATAAGCTGAATTATCTTGCCCATGTTCATTTATCTCTGTATGTTGTATATATTCATTGATTCTCACATTGATTGCACACAATTTCAAGGGCTGAAGAAGGGCAATAGTGGGGGCTTACTTCAGAAATAAATGCATTTTTTTTTTACTGTGATGCTTCTCGCTAGCATACATCATGAAGCATCGCAGTTCATAACCTTGTGTATTTTAAGAAATAGAATTTATTCCTTCATTGTATCAGTAAGCAGGCATGCTCGTCTTGTGTAAAGATTCAAATTGTTTAGATAGTGAGTAAGGATACTAAACGGGGTTAAAGTTGTCTTCAAAATCTGCCATAGAACCACACGGGTACATATTGTAAAATCGATATAAAGAAGTGAATTTTATTTTGAGAATGCATGAGGGTATGAACTGCAATGCTTCACTGCCTTGGCGCTTCATGAAACGTATGTTTGCGTGAAGCACTGCAATTCATATATACTCTCATGCACTTTTAAAAATATTTATTTTGTTTACATTTTACTTGCATTTCTGAGAATTCCCAAGTTGTTATATGTGATGCAAGTTCTCAATGTATGACTTGTTGCACTGTGGCATTATTAGACTACATGAAGGATAAAAACAATTTTTATTTTAAAAAAAGAAACTTCCAAAGCTTACATGGTATGATTTGCATTCTTGTGTCAGTCTTGCTCATGCTATGACCTCTGGATTGGGTGGGAGCACAATAGTGATTGAAAGTTTAATTTAAAAGTATTAGTTTATATTATGCCAAACTAAGATGTAATCTATATGATGTACGAGCAAGGTGAGCAGCCTGTTGCCCTTTGGGCCTCTTGTTAGAATCTTATTTCCAATACAATATGTTCATAAGCGAGATTAAAGTGACATTTTGTTACTATGGTGATGGGATTGTTGCCCTGGTGATGGTAGAAACATGTAGTTGTCCGTGTTATTTCATTAGCTAATCAACGCCTTTCCTGTTGGTGCTACTTCTTGTCCTTGTATCATCCCCCCCAGAAAGAACTATTTATTCAAGTGTGTCCAACATTTGATACCCCCATTTGCATCATTTGAAATAAAGATTTGGGGGAAGGATGTTCAAATTGTTATTTACGATTTTGCAAAATTTCACTTTTTTTTGGTGTACATTGACATTACATTTTTTTTTTTTTTTTTTTTATATATAACTGATTTTTTGACTTTTTCCTTCAGTTGATCTGATATGTGCTTTTGACTTTAGAAGTGTTTTACCCTGTTTGTTAGTATCGTGTTAGGTATTACTATTGTAGGATTTGTTGAAACTTTTGTGTTTGTTGACTCTGGTAATGATGTTATTTTTAGACTTTTACTGAGTTAACAAACATCTTTGTGTGATACTTCATTTTTTAGACATGCTGTTCCTTCACCTTTTCTAAATGTAATTAACAATTTTTATATGCCTGTTTCTAGATGGGATGTATTATGGTACAACGATGTCTGTCCATCCGTCCGTCTTATTTGCAGTTTTCTGTTCCTATTTCCATTTCACTGTTTTTGTCCTGTCTGTAATTCTGTCTGAAACTTTAACCTTGCTAATAACTTTTGAACAGTAAGTGATAGAGCTTTGATATTTCACATGAGTATTCCTTGTGACAAGACCTTTCCGTGGGTACCAACATTTTTGACCCCTTGACCTTGGAGTTTGACCTACTTTTTGAAAACTTTAACCTTGCTAATAACTTTTGAACAGTAAGTGATAGAGGTTTGATATTTTACATGAGTATTCCTTGTGACAAGACCTTTTCGTGGGTACCAACATTTTTTAACCCTTGACCTTGGAGTTTGACCTACTTTTTGAAAACTTTAACCTTGCTAATAACTTTTGAACAATAAGTGATAGAGCTTTGATATTTCACATGAGTATTCCTTGTGACAAGACCTTTCCGTTGGTATTGAACCTTTTGACCTTGACATTTGACCTATTTTTAATTATTATTTTTTTTTACATTGGTCATAACTTCTAAATGGTAAATATTAGAGCTTTAATATTGTACAAGAGCATTTCTTTTGACAAGATCTTTCTACTGGTACCAAGATATGTGACCTTGGCCATCTTCAGAATTGGCCATTATCGGGGGCATTTGTGTTTCACAAACACATCTTGTTAATCAATGTCAAACAAACCAGACATGAACTCGTGATGGGCGTATTATGTATCGTTTCCAGTTTTCTGGTTGCGTTCTCCATCATGTTCTTGCTCAGTAATGAAATTATATTTATAGATTTCATCTTCATGGTTTTTTTTTTTTCATATAAAAACTATTCTTTTCTTTATATATGAGATGTATGCATGTAAAAGTAAAAAAAAACCAAAATGCAATGCAAGTTTAATGAATTTAACTTTCATTGGTTATATTGAAATTCAAATGATGAGCAAGGTATGATTTGAATATGGAAAAAAGGAACAACTTATAAACTGACAACTTGAGATTGGAATTTTTTTTTTTTTTTTTCTGTTTTAACGATTTGATCCCACTTTTGAAACTCGATATGTTCTTGTAATTTTAATACAGTTTCAGTGTCTTGCTAAAGAGAGCTGTGGTATTGTAAAAGTTGCTGATTTTCCCTGTTCTTAATTTTTGTTGTTCCATTACGAGTTTTTGAATTAAGAGATGATTGTAAAAAGTATATGACATGATTTTTTAGCTGACAATTTTTGTAATTCTTACTTGTATATTAAATGATGGCCAGCTTTGAAACTTCACTAACCAGAATTTTATTTGAAGACATATTTGGTTCCCATGCTAAGTTTTATCGGTATTTTAGATTTTAAGAATCAGAATACTCGATACTCACATACTTGCTCTGTATACAGGAAATGCAGCTTCACATGTCATTGTTTTTAAGATATTTTAAACCTTTTTAGCTTAATGCCAGATTGGAGCCACATTTAATAGAAATCCATTTATTTATGTATGATCCCCCTTTATTTTTTTTCACAGTGTCACATTCCATATTCCTCTTGTTTTGTGTACTTAATTACAGCATTCCATTTTGAAATACATTCCACTTCGATGTTTCAAATGATGCAAGAATTTTTGAATAATATATGAACAACCACTTGTTGATATTTGCTGTAGATTTTCCCGCATTTTGAATATATAAAACTGTTTAATTGCTTTGAATGTTGATTGTGAAGTTGGAAGCAAGATGTAAATTTATTTATACTGTTCCTTTAATAAAATTTAGCGTTTTGTTCTTAAAGCAATTTGGATTAGTGTGATACTTAAGAGTTATCTTTCTTGGTGCTTACAATTGGACCCATTGGATGGTCTACTGAGGACCGATACATGTACATGTATATAAATGCCTCGGTATACCTTTCACAATTACATCAAGTGAATACTCGTAATTAAAACATGAATTAAGAGGCAGCCACCTGTTAATATTAATTAATCCCTTGCTCTAACAGATCAGTGTGTCGTAAACCAGTTTGCATCTACACTACATTGTTTTTGTACTTTCTGTCCATCCAACTGTCTGTCAGTGACAAAATCTTGTGACCGCTTATTCTCCTATATGGCTTATCAGATGGACTTGAAACTTTGTACAATGCTTCATTAACTTTTGTAGATGTGTATATTGGTGGGACAGGAGGATCCAATTATTAGTCCCCTACTGACGAAGCTCCGTCTGTCTCTCAGTCTGTACAGTTTTCTGCACTTTTTTTTCTGTTCTTGCAGATATTTATTTTATATTTGGTACATTGCTTTACCATAACAAGTTACAGGTTAAGTTTGAATTTCGTCTCGGTCCGTTGATTTTTCATTAAATTATGGCCCTTGGGCTTGTTTTCTGGACTTTTTAGCTCACCTGAGCTGAAAGCTCAAGTGAGCTTTTCTGATCACCCGTATTCCGGCGTCCGTCCGTCTGTAAACTTTTAACATTCTCAACAACCGCTGGGCCAATTTCAACCAAAGTTGGCACAAAACATCCTTAGGTAAAGGGAATTCTAAATTGTAAAAATAAAGGGCCAGGCCACCTTCCAAGTGGAGATAATCAAGAAAAGGTAAAAATAGGGTAGGGTCATTAAAAAATCTTCTCAAGAACCACTGGGCCAGAAAAGATGAAATTTATAGATGAGCTTTATTAGGTAGTGCAGATTCTAAATTGTTAAGATCATCGCCTCCGGGGGTCGGATGCCCGGGGCCACAATAGGGGATCAAAGTTTTACATACAAATATATAGGAAAAATCTTCTTCCCAAGAACCACTGAACCAGAAAAGCTGAGATTTATATGAAAGCTTCCTGATATAGTACAGATTCTAAATTGTTAAAATCCTGGCCCCCCGGGGGTCGGATGGGGCCACAATAGGGGGTCAAAGTTTTTTTGTTTGTTTTTGATATAGTGCAGATTCAAGTTTGTTAAAATCATGGACCCCGGGGATTGGATGAGGCCTTAAGGTGGGCATCAAAGTTTTGCATACTAATTTATAGGAAAAATCTTCTCAAGAACCACTGAGCCAGAAAAGCTGAGAGTTATATGAAAGCTTCCTGATATAGTACAGATTCTAAATTGTTGAGATCATGGCCCCCGGGGGTCGGATGGGGCCACAATAGGGGGTCGAAGTTTTACATACAAATATATAGGAAAAATCTTCTTCCCAGAACCACTAAGCCAGAAAAGCTGAGATTTATATGAAAGCTTTCTGATATAGTGCAGATTCAGGTTTGTTAAAATCATGGCCCCCTGGGGTAGGATGGGGCCACAATAGGGGATCTAAGTTTTACATACAAATATATAGGGAAAATCTTCTTCTCAAGAACCATTGGGGCAAAGAAGTTCACATTTACATGAAACCTTTCTGACAGTGTAGATTCAAGTTTGCAAAAACCATGGCCTCCAGGGGTAGGTTTGGGGCCATAATAGGGACTACGGTTTTACATGCAAATAGATATGGAAAATCTGATATGGACCAAGGTGACTCGGGTGAGCGATGTGGCCCATGGGCCTCTTGTTTTTGGTTGTGCTTGCAGATATTCATTTGATATTTGGTACATTGCTTTGCCATGACAAGTTACAGATCAAGTTTGAATTTCATCTCGGTCCGTTGATTTTTCATTAAGTTGTGGCCCTTGGACTTAGAAAATTAACATGAATTATCAGTTTTCCGGACTTCTTCTGGTTGGTTGTGCTTGCAGATATTCATTTGATATTAATGCCCCCCTTCGAAGAAGAGAGGCATATTGGTTTGCACCTGTAGGTCAGGCGGTTGGTAGATCACATGTCCGCTCAATATCTTGAGAACCAATCTCTTAATCGTAATGATATTTTAATGTGGGTTGGTTATGAGAAGAAGAGGACCCTTGTTGTTTTTCAGGTGCAAGGGTCAATCTACTTTGGACATGGGAAGACCTTGTCCGCTCAAAATGCTTGACAGTCATCGAACTTGGTACACTGGTAGATCCTAAGAAGTAGATGATCCCTATTGATTTTGAGGTCACATGATCAAGGGTCAAACTGGACATGGGAATATACTGTTCACTCAATATCTTGAGAACCCTTTGCTTGACAGACATCAAATTTGGTACATCGTCAGGAGAAGATCCTATTGATTTTTATGTCACATGGTCAATGGTTAAACTGGACATAGTAATATAATGTCTCCTATAATTTAAAATCATTTGCTTGATTGACACCAAACCTGGTACACTGGTACAGCATAAGGAGTAGATGACCCCTATTGATTTTTAGGTCGCTTGGTCATTCCACTCCTGACATTGGCAGATATTGTCTGCTCAATATTTCGAATTGGTGATACTACTATCAATCAAATTATGCATGTGCACAACCATTTTCAAATTTGAACCATGGGGGCATATATGTTTTACAAACATCTCGTTGGTACATTGCTTTGCCTCAACAAGTTACAGATCAAATTTCGTCTCGGTCTGTTGATTTTTCATTAAGTGGTGGCCCTTGGACTTAGAAAATTAGCATGAATTATCAGTTTTCCGGACTTCTTTTGGTTGTGCTTGCAGATATTCATTTGATATTTGGTACATTGCTTTGCCATAACAAGTTACAGATCAAGTTTGAATTTCCCCTCGGTCCGTTGATTTTCCATTAAGTTGTGGCCTTTGGATGTAGAAAAATTGCATGAATTGTTAGTTCTTGTCTCTATATAAGAGTACTACACTCATCAAAACTTCTAGCATAATAATGCAACGATATAGCTAAATTATTCCTGATCACCTACATGTCGCAGTTACTTGACTTGGTTAAAGACCTAAACCTAATTATAAATTTGGAAACTTATTGTTTTTGCTCGATTCTTGTTATACTTTCGTTTTTTCTGCTGCTTCTTTCTCGCACCAAAACTGACCGACACCGTTTTCCATAACCAGTTGACGAAAGTAATAGACATCCAAGGATATGATAGGCCAATGTATCTAGATGTCCATAAATGTTTTGTTTTCAGATTAAAGGGGTTTGGGTACATTTTCGGGGGATCAAATGGGGGTGGGATTTATCATAGAACTCTGTGGGGGGAAAAATTAATTCCAAAAATTCAATCTTCAGAAATGAATAGAGAATGACAGGGCCTACAAATTAGTATCGAGGTCAAGTGAATCCAGTGACCTTGACCTCTGATCTTAGAACATAAAATTGGTATTGCTTAAGAACCAGGTCTGATAGGGACATGCCATGGGGTCTTCAGATAGGATGATGAGATCTACAAATCGGTATAAAGGTTAAGTGACTCCAGTGATCTCAGAAATAATAAAAGGATGATGGGATCTACAAAAATTGGTATCGAGTTTAAGTGACTCCAGTGACCTTGACTTCTGACCTTGCACATAAGTCTGGGATTGGTGGAGATATGGGATCGTCAGAAATGATTTTTAAAAAATGTAACAACTAGTATCCTCAGTGACCTTTGACCTGGATTATTAAAACTTGTATAACTTCAGAACCAGGACTGATAGAGACATGGGATCATCAATGATGAGAGGATGTTGGGGTATAACTTTAGAACCAGGACTGATAGAGACATGGGATCATCAATGATGAGAGGATGTTGGGGTATAACTTTAGAACCAGGACTGATAGAGACATGGGATCATCAATGATGAGAGGATGTTGGGACCTACAAACTAAGAGCAAGGTCAAGTGACACCAGTTTTGCCAAAGGAAAAATTTCAAAATCAAAGTGTTCATGATCTAGATTATAGAAACTTGTATAACTTTAGAACCAGGACTGATAGAGACATGAGATCATTAAAAATGATGAGAAGATGTTGGGACCTGCAAATTAAGAGCAAGGTCAAGTGGCACCAGTTTTACCGAAGGAAAATTTTCAAAACCAATGTCTTCATGATCTAGATTTTTTAAATGAAGTTGAAATTGGCATGGATTTTGTCAAGGAAGGAAAGTTGTAGTACTTGGGGGGGGGGGGGGGGGGGGGGGGGCACTTTTATACAACAAGTACTTCGTTTGGGAGACTTTATTATCGGTAGATTATAATCATGTCTTGTCATTCTTGTGCAAGACTTTCATCCCCTGCATGAGCGTTCCAAACGCCAACCCTCAGGTGAGCGAAATTTTTTGTCCAAGACTAACCAATTCTCAAGTAGCATCGAATTGGTGTGCGCATTCCATAAATTAATAAAAGAAAGGGTTTATTTGTGCAATGAATTATTGCTTTCGTCGATATTGAAGATGTCTTCGATTACATACTACGATTTTGTGCAAGTTAACGTTAGAAGGCTTGACTGTTGTTGCTCTGAACTTGTGTATCTGTATATGAAAGATGGGCGTCATAGTCCATGAGACTTGTTTCAGCCGAAGTGCTGGGAAGTATTGCTATGCAGCCTAAAACGTTCAATGGTTGTGGGTATTGGAAAATGGTGTGACGGGGGTTCCACAGCGTCCTTTTATGAATTTGGCGAGCTTAGTGTCCATTGGACGTCATATCTCGTGCGGAGTTTGGTTCGCCTTATCCTAGCTCTGGTTGTCAGTGGAATTTTCATCTGGCATTGTGCAAATTTCAATGAAACTTTTTGTATGGTGGCACATTTGTTGTCATCTTTTTGTTATTTCGAGATGGAAAAATGACGAAACGAAGATTAGCGACTTTAACTCGCCCCGAGATGAATAAATATTAAAACGAAACGACGTCAAAGAAAACCCACGAATTGGTGACCAGTTTGATCGTGTCGCTTGTAGGCGAAAAGTTCGGAAATGTCCATAAAAGTGCCTTCCTTGTCTTGTTCATTAAACACTATCATGTCGATATTAAGAAGTTAATATGTCGCTAATTTCAACCATTAAACAACCCATTTTAACTCAATAAGTCTTCATGTATATAGAATGAACGACATATTTTTCTCGTCTTGGTTGTAATAAAATCATCAAGATAACCTTAGATTAGCCTATCGCTAAATATGAAGCCAATAGAATGAATGTCGTTTTGGTTATTTTAGGGTGGAAAGTCTCTAATCTTCGTTTTGTCCTCTTTTCGCCACGAACGTACGAAGACGACAAAATGGCACGAATCAACCACCATCTGGTGAATACAAATCTGAAAAACTTCACCAGGATAAGTACAACTTGTGAAAGCTTCCTTATAGAAAATACAAGGAATGCTTATTCTTCTCAGGCACCTGACCCCACCTCTGGTGTGTCACACCATGGGTCCATTTTTGCCCTACTTTCTGTTATGTGATCTTTATACAGGAGTTGTGGGATTGATCACTTAATATCTTCACCTTTCATAAGGGAATTCTTTTAGACATTTCTTCTGGAGAAGTACGAAAGTATCGTGACATTCAATATACAAACATCTGAACATGTTTTGTATAGATTTTTAAAAGCTTGTGAAAGCCGTGACGCCCCGGACCGGTTCAATGTGGGGAGAATATTTCCGACAACCACAAAAAAAATTGTATGCAGGCATACTAAGGCTATACCGCTATTAGAAGCCATAAACGAAATTTTTGATATGAGTGTATATGTACTGGAAAATTCCCAGATGATTAAAACTGGATATAACATATGTATCTTAACATTTGGGCTAGGGTTGTGAATGGGACCGGGTTAAAATATGTAGGGAAAAAAATCTGACTGATAGAGCTTGGAGTTTCCACAGATATTTTTCTGGTTATTTTCGGCCCTGGGAGAAAATGCGTTTGATGAATTGTATTGACTTTAAAGGCGGGCGGAATCCCTCGATGATCCGCCGTGATGGGGTCATGGATTAGCCAGATACGGGTTGACGGACCCAGGGATATGTAGCTAGAAGCACATTACACAGTTGTGAGACTGGGGGGTATAAATTAAGGCATTGTTCTTGTGCTGTGAGATATACGTCGTTTGGCCCCCTGCAGACAAAGTTAATGGCTACAATGTGAGGCAAAAAGGCATTTGCCTAGTTTACGCATGATTTTATTCAGTAAATTTCATGAACTACCATAAAGTTAATATTTTTATCCCTAAACAGGAGAGGACCACCCCCTCCCGTGCCTACTTTCTGTGTCACTGGATCCCTGCCTACATATGATATGACACAAGCTATACGCTGCTGAGTGTGAAGGTCGTTTTGTGTGATACATTATATCCGTACATTTCGATTCACAAATGAGAGTCCAGTACTAATGACTTCATTAGCGGAACATCAGATGTCCATGGTGCATTGTCATGCTATGTTTAATGTTACGAAATATTGGTAAAGAAATTTGTGTCATTCAACATTATTATAAAACGTTATACAATGAGCTTGAGATCAACTTGTGCAATGTGAGTAATGTATAGGTATATTCTAAAAGGGGCAAAATCTAGATCAAGTTCAGGAGTTTATTTTCCCCAAATTGATCTTATAGCTGAGATGTATATCCCTTGTGTCAGTGCTTAAAGACGTGCATGACGTTTCTCAATAATGTTTGATTTTGCGGGACATGCAACCATTCACGTGCATCCTCAGTATCTTGTTTTATTAATGAAAAAAAAGTTGGGGTTCATTGTCAGGTTTGTTTTAGAGTTTGCATGTTTCGATAATTCCTGTTTGTGGCAAGTAAAATGTATTAAGGTTGTGTATAATGTATATTGATGACTATGTAGTAAAGATTGGATTAATTGGGGATCAAACATGACGCTGGATGAGATTTAACCGCTGATCTAACCAGGCCGATATATTATATGAAATAATGTACACGTATTACAACAAGAGAGAATATAAACGCAATGTCGGAAATCATTGCTTTGCTATATAACTGATACCCATAGGAATTATAGGTAATGTTTCTTGTTTTGTATGGAAGAAAACTTCCAAAAAATACCTCAATTTTATATTAAGTTGCTTCGTTCTTTTAAATGCATGGACAATTTTCATGCCCCCCGAATCGAAGATGTGGGGGGCGGGGGGCTTATAGTTTTTTGGCCTGCACGTCTATCTGTCTGTCTGTGGCAAGAAACTTTAACCTGGTCATAGCTATTACATCATTAGAGGTAGAGCTTGTATATTTGGTATGTGTATTTCATCTGGCAAGACCTTTCCATTGACACCAAAATGGTGTATCGATCTTAACATTGACCTTTGACCTACTTTTAGAAAATTGGAATATAAGCCTTATCTTTCAAAAAAATTATACGCCCGTCTGTAGACGGAACGTATGTCTGTATACGTTGTCTGTATACGTCCGTCCGTCTGTCCGTCCGTTCG
This sequence comes from Ostrea edulis, assembly GCF_947568905.1. NCBI lineage: Eukaryota > Metazoa > Mollusca > Bivalvia > Ostreida > Ostreidae > Ostrea > Ostrea edulis. The sequence goes on along the minus strand of NC_079165.1, from coordinate 26,746,152 downwards.
GGGTTTTCTGTTTCTAACTTCATTTCTCTGCCACATATCACGCTAAATCTTACTATGTAGCTTCTTTGTAGAAGTCGCAATGTTTATCCATTTCGACCTCTCTTGCAAGAGTAGTAGCCCCTAGCTTTATTTGAAAATTATTGTTATAAGGAGGGTACATAGGTAAACTGTTTATAAATATGGGTATTGAAGGTGTGTATGTGGCAAGAATTTTGATTTTCTTCAATTTTTGAGAAAATTACAGGTTATTGAACTTGGTCAGATTTGAGGAATTATTAAATGGAGAGGACATGATTTGTCTGTTTTTCCTTCCACAGTTTTCAAGTGAGGACCTTCTTATTTTACGGAGTATTTGAATGGGTATGGAAGATGTGCATGTGGCAAGGATTAGGATTTTCTTCCAATTCTAAGAAAATTGCAGGTTGTTAAACCTAGTACACTTTGAGGAAATATATTGGATAAAGGACATGGTTTGTCCTTGTAACTCCTCTCACAGTTTAGAAGCTAGGGTATTTGTAAATGACTTGAAGATGTGCATAGTGCAAGGATTTTGATTCTCAACAATTTTTAATTTTCTTTAACATTTTGAATATTTACAGGTTGAACTTGGTCGAATTGGGGAAATATTTTACACACAGAACTCTTGGTTTATCTATATACATGTACCTCCTGTCGCAGTTTTAAGCTAAGACCCTTTATTCATATTATGCAAGAAAAAGTATGTCACAGCCTGATGATGGCTGATACTACCTGAAGCAAAGTTCTACAAATTATGGCTTGATAAAAACACCCTATGTAAGCATTTTCACGGGCGTATTATGTACCGTGTGCGGTACTCCTGTTGCGTTTCATTTCCGGTTTCCATGAAAATTTCATATATAGCTTGAAATCGTGGGCATACATTGTGCACACCATTACCTTCGTGAAAAAATATTAATTTGGACATAATTTGAAAGTCAGAATATTGCCTCGGAGAATTGTGGAGCGCCAAATTAACATAAACTCAAATAATTGAAGATATCTTCAATTATTTGAAGATATCATCAATTCAATTATTGCTCTCTTTAATTGAATGAATGCACGCATTAAATCAATCATTGCTCCCATGAAATGAATTAATGCGCGCTTTAATTTAATTATTGCTTTCATCAATTGAATTAATGCGCGCATCAATTGAATTAGTAAGAGCAATAATAGATTTGATGCGCGCATTAATTCAATTATTGTCTTCAATTCATTTGATGAGAGCATCAATTTAGTGGAAATATTGCTCGCAATAATTAATTTAGAGCTCGGTATAAATGATTTGATGATCTCTTTAATTTAATTGAAGATATCTTTAAATCATTTACAATGCTTCTGTAAAAGGAAATAATGCGCGCATCAATTATTTTAAAGAAAGCAACAATTCAATTAAAGATATCATTAATTCAATTGTGGATATGTTGAATTGAAGATATCTTTAATTATATAGTTGCTCTCTCTAAAAGAATTATTGCTCTCTTCAAATGAATTAAAGATATCATTAATTCAATTGAAGAGAGCAATAATTGAATTAATGTGCGCATCAATTCAATTGTTGATATCATTAATTCATTTGAAGAGATCATTAATTCAATTAAAGCGCGCATCAATTCAGCTGAAGAATTAATGCTATCATCAATTCAATTAATGCGCGCAATAATTCAGAATTGAAGATATAATTAATTATTTGAAGAGATCTTTAATTCAATTGTTGCGCGCATCAAATGAATTGATGATATCTTCAAATAATTGAAGATATCTTCAATTATTTGAGTTTATGTTAATTTGGCTCTCCATAGAGAGTGGGGTAATAAGGAGATATTGTATCATATTCAATGGCTGGATTTCCCTTTTCAGTGTTTCACAAACACATTGCACATCTTATTTATCCGGGGGCATCAGTGTTTTACAAACACATCTTATTTATCCTGTAATGTAAACTATAGACAATCGATGTATTGTATTGGGCATCCAACAGAAAAAACATGTTTTCATTATTATCATATAATGACCAACTGGCCTTCTACCAAAATTGTGAAATTCATGTCCCGTGGTTAAAGTGGTCTTGTCCCGGGGTGGGACTGTATTGGTCATATGTTGACAAATGCTTGAACTTTTTTTTTTAAACCTCTTTATTCCTGTACCGTGATCAAACACACAAACTTTGTGCATCTTTATGACCACTGGGTTTTCTACAAAATGTACTGAATATTCAAGCTTTTAGAACTCGAAAATTGCATTTCACTATGATGTGATAAAACTAACTCTCCTATAAAAGAACTCTAAATTATCAAATGCGTATGAGAGTTATACCAGTATGCCTTTCATCTAGTACAAAGTGTAAGGATGTATTATTATAAATCGCACGCAGGTAACATAATTAATTCCAAAGACTAAAATGTGCATACTCACGTGACCGTTAAGGCCCGTGGGCCTCTTGTGGGAAAGTTGTTTTTTGAGTTTTTCTGAGGTGAGTAAAGGCGTGACCATTCAGACTGACGGACATCAGACAGAATACACACAAGACTTTAATGTCACTGAGGATGAAGATTTATTGGGGTGGGGTGGTGGTGGTAATTTTTTCTTATATAAATTTATTGATAATTATAAGTGTTAAAAATATTGTTATTTAGTCTCTAACATAATTGTTCTTGTTGCAATTAAGAATATAACAAATTAGGTAATAATAAAGTTTTTAAAAATGACTTCTTCGGCCTTTTGAGGTTGCCCAGTTCGGTTTTTTATTTGAGCGATACATGTATACACATCTCTTAGATTATAGGACCTCGTACATACAACAGAAATCAAGTCTAAGTGATCAGTATCAGTGGCGGATTTAGAGGGGCGCAGCCGGCGCGCGCCCCCCAAAAATTTTCAAATTTAAGGTAAATCGCGGTATTTTGTTTCGGAAAATGTACTAAACGTTAAAAAAAGCAATAATTTCTTCCACTCCCGGAGAAATAAATGACAAAATCTTTGGATTTCTTGTATCACTTTATTGGGAGAACTTAATTTTTTCCAAAAAAAACCCTTAAAATTTGGGTCATTTTATTAATTTCACCTTATCAAAATGATAGAAAATAGTACAAATGACTAAATAGGAGAAATATTTCAAGCCCCATAAAATCCGGGGGCTTCGCACTCTGCCCCCCCCCACCCCCCGCGCGCTTCGCCCTGGACCCACTGCCTCATAAAATGGCGCCCCCCGTAACCGCAATTCCTGGATCCGCTCCTGAGTATAATTACAGTGTTAAAGTGTTCATCTCCACGCTATAGAGTCACACCGAGGTGGATATGATAATTAATTAAATGAATGAATTTATAAATTCGGTTCTTCATGTGTACTAAAAATGTCGGTACTAAAAGTAAATAGAAATACACGTAAGTAGATAAAACAAATAAATCCCCCTTAGAATAGGTGTATTTTGATTCAATAATTCAAAGTGTACTCCAAATGTGGACCTTGAATACTCAAGACGGTCTAATCGCCTCGTTGTCTTTGCACGTTTTCATGTTTACGTACACAAATGTTACATTTCCCTCGACCCGAGAGACCCTGATACCACAATTATAAAAGGGCCGCCTCGAATATTGACAAGCTTTCCAGTATTATCGCGCGACATTCTAAAAGCAAATCAAACACAAATAGCAGTTTTAAGACGGTTAATGTTCAATCAGTGAGGTTCAAAGTTTTGTTAAGATATCGGGGTATAGTTGTGATTACTGCTTGGGTGATCGTTATATACATACAGGCGGAGGGGGCGAGGGGATAGACTACTGGACAACTCGTGTCTCGATCGTCTAAACGGATCCACTTGACTTGTTGGTTTTCACTCAGTTGCAGGAAGGAATGTAAGCGAAGTGTCCGTTAATGAAAATCATAATTAATGTCAAATTCACACGACCGATGGAATACACGGGATTTATGACAGTGTTTTTGTTTGTGACAGTAAACGTTTGCTCGTAGAACTTTAAAAATAATTTTTTTGGCTTGGATTTAATTCACTTACGGTTACGATACACGCAGGGCACCGCTGTGGTCTGAAAAAAAGTCCTGGGGTGAGGAATTCCGATGAACATTTAAAACACTTCGAAATTGGATGGCAATTGTCAACATATAAAAATTTATATGTCCAAATATTGGCCTGGATTATCCTCCAATACACAAACTATCTTTCATTGTTAACAGGAATTAGGAGATTGCGAGAAGAATTGAATGAAGAGAATCCCCGCGGTGAGGATTATTAAATGATTATGTGGGTCCTGTTAAAGCCGGGATTTGTCACGCGGCTTTTCCTTTCTATTTTTTTGTAGGTCTAACATAGCAATAAAACAAAAACATACAGCTGGTTATAGATGGAGAACGGAATATGGCCTCTTCCATTTCTATCAACAAAAATACATTTTCATTGGATCCTGCAGGTTTACTTTGTTAATGGAAAAAGGAAATGTGTACTGAAGTAAGATTGTCTCACGATTCTTCTCAGGTGATTGATTAAGGTGAATCGTAGCATTGTTTTACCTGAACGCTTTGGTGATTATTCAGTATTGGTTTTATTGGAAATCAATTAAGATGGAATAAATCGAACATAAATGTGACACGGTGGGGAAAAAGGTCCCAGTCTTTGAGGAAATATTCGGCAATAAAGTGGACGAAACTGTGCGCGGGGATTAGCGTTACAAAGGCTCGCTCTTAAACAAACGGACGACCGTTTCTACTTATTGAAAATCGAAGGAATTGTTCTTTAAACTTTTTCAAAGTGCTGTGAAAATTTTTGGAAGTTAACTTTTTTAAACAATAGTCGTCAAGATCATTGATCGATGGACAATGCAGAGTGTCCAAAATGTACGAGATAACGCACGGAATGAGTGACAGATTCAGACGAAGGTGGCGGGAAGTCCGACTCCACACTCAGGAAAACGGAAGTGCTTAATATCCAGGGGATGTTTGGTCTGCAGGTGCCCCTGTCCCGGACGACGGAGGCTGCGGAGTTTGACAGTGTCAGCACAATCCTCTCTCACAGGTATCGAGTCTGAAGTCTGACGTGCGGGGGCATATCGGACTAAACGATACTGTTTCACATATATTTATATATATATATATATATATATAGATTATTTGTAAACATACGTCTACTAGATCTCAAAAGTCCCCTCCCGTATATAAATGTCCATCGTGCGTTATCCCCGGGATTTTTTGGAATGTCAAATACTCATTAATTATCTAACGATTGATAGAAGTCAAAATCATATCTGGGAACTAATAGATATCATTGAACGTCAACGACAGAAGAGTTAGAAAGAATCATTACATTTAAATTTCTTCACAGATGGACCTCTGGGCGCCGTTTCTCATGACTACTGATTTTTTTTTTTTTCTTTATTATTGAAACATATTTCTGAAATGTAACGAGCGCACTAAGGAGACAAATGGCTCACTCAGTCATGCGTGTAAATTTTGAGCTACTTGTAATGCTTTCACTTAAACACCTTTTCCCTTTTGATGTTCCCTCTTTATTCCCGTTAGCCATCACGACAATACCTGAATACTAGGTGTGTGAGGATATCAATCAATCTAAGTATGAATTTTCATACGAACATAGGCCTAGGGCAAATTATTCACAATATTTGGGAGGTTTTTGTTGTAATTTCATTTGCTGAGTGTTAGCAATATATTTTTTTCAATATTCTGCATTATTCAGTTACACGGAGACATCAATAGTCCTCTGTTTTAATGGTTTAACACTTGTAGGCATGCAGACACCGTTTGTTCCCCGTTCGTATGTCGATTTCGATCTTAATGTATTTGCTATGAACCAAATCGTCCCCCACAACTATGTGAAATAGCTATTGTATCGAAGACTCGCTGCGCTCCCCGCAAGTGATGGAGATATGTAGGTCCCCGCGAGCTTTCTTTTGTCTAAATACCTACATATCAAAGACGCGTGTTAAGACAGCCTAATCCACTGGCACTTTATTCTATCCGGGTACTTGTCATTGATTGTGACGGGTTCTGTTGTTTATAACCTAACTCCTATCTTTGAATGTGTCCTGGTTGAGTTGTAGTTTATGTTAGGTCGGATTAAAGTAGAGAAATAACTCAGTTTTTGATGATAAAGTATATTTTGATTTAATTTGATTTTTTCCCCCCGAAAGTGTGTTAAGGTGTCCGTCAGTTCAAAGTGATCGAGTCGGGCTATTGAAATTGCCGAAGAATTTATTTATGTAGAACATTAGTTGTTTTTTTTTTTAAAGTTACATAAATCGATTTATAAAAAGTCACCGAAAATACACACATTTTAATTAAAATTAGATCCCTTGCTCTGCTCGCGTAGGTCATTTAGTGTATAGCGAGTATATACAAGTGGATCTAACATCTAATCTTAATTAGATAAAAAAAAAAACGCATTCAGTTTATTAAGTCTAGTTGGATTACGACTACTTGTTGTCTCTGTTAGACATGGAAAGAACTTTTTATCCTCCGCCCCTCCCGTTAATCGCTTTAGTCACAGGTTTCTTTTTCTTCAAGTTACATAAAATATCTTTATCCCTATTAAGTCATTATCCGTCTTTTATACTCTCAATGTTCTGACTTAATGAATGAACTTCTAGGGCTCCCGCCAGAGTTCCGACAATCGATTTACTTAAGACAAATTTGGACAAGTAAAAATGTTTATTTTGTAGTTCAAACTATTTTCTGTTTGAAACTCGAACAATAGCTCCACTGGGACCGAATGGCGGGTATTTGTTCGAGCTCTGGTGTAATGCATTTGACCAAACTCTTAAAAGAGAAGGAAACTTTTAATAAGTTAATTCTAAATAATGTAAACTTTTGTAAATATTCCACCCTTCTCTACAGAAATCGTGCACAATGAAGTCGAATAACACTAAATATTTCGTACGTTAGATAAACGGGAGCGGTCTGCGGGTGACGACTCACAACTAAAAAGGGAGGCCTCTCATGATACACTGCATTTTTTAAATTTCTAGAAGATATTTTATTTCCAATATAAAGTCCCCACGTAGAGGCGTGAAAGCGTGATGTATAGGCATAAAATGATATTTATATTCATATAATGACAGAGAGCAACACAGACTTTACTATACACAGATTCACAGATAGGAAAATGTAGATACATTTAATTAAAAATGACACCATTTATATTTATTTATAGTTTTGTATAGAACCCAATTTTTGTACGGGAAGACAATAATGTAATTTTGTTTCATTCAGAACCTTTGAATAAATTTTCTAACCCAAGTATCAATATCAAACGTTTATAAACCTTAATTTTTCTGTCATTGAAATGGTACTTTGTTAATCACAATTTTACAGTGAAACTTTCCGACACCAAATTGACAGCTGATATTGCTTGAATGTTATCTGAGAGAGAGAGAGAGAGAGAGAGAGAGAGAGAGAGAGAGCGAGAGAGAGAGAGAGAGAGAGAGAATACTGTAAGTATCCAGAAATATTTTTGAAAACTATTACATGTATTTTAAAACTTAAGAAAACGCGTGCCAAGTTGATATATTGTTCAAAGCATCAGCAAGAGTCCAAAAATGAAAATATATACATATAATCGTTTTAAAGAAAAGATAAATGTCAAAAGAGATATTGATTTCTTAAGAAGTGGACAATCTATATAAAAACACCAAATCAGATCGAGTATTTAACAAGTTCAATATTTAGGTGAACAAATTCCTTTTGTACTAGTTCTGCATAGATTTCAAATAATTTACAATAGAAATTAAGTATGTCTTTCCACTAGAGACTTATAATCAAATATAACATATTACATCATGCTATTTATGTCTCTGTTTCCACTGAAGATTTCACTTTGTAAAATAACAGGAATAGGATATTCAGGAAAATCGCACGATTTCGTTATAAGGATGTTCACATGAACATTGCTTTTGCGGGGCTGAGGTGTGCATATAGCGATCATCCAATATAGTGAGTTGTTTGATTAAGTACTATTATTTACTGTCAATTAGTATATTTCATTTGCTTGTATAAAAAAAAATTCCAGTGGGGCAAGACCCCCCCCCCCCCCCCCCCTCCCTCTTACGTGCCGTACCGTCCTTGCAAAGTTGTGACCCCTTTTAGAAAATCTGGTTTTCCACTGAGGAGGGTGGATATGTGATGTTGTATGATAACTATGTACAGGTAATACATGTAGAATGCTGAATTATATGTCAACGCATCAATGACTAACTCAGTAGTGGGGTGATTTAAAATGCGCAATGAACCGGAACCATGATGATTGCTGCGGATTGGTTTCATATTTAGGAAGTGTTTGAAAGTGATGGTGAAAGAAACTTGAAAGATTCGGTTGTAAAAAAGTTTGTGCGATGCCCTAAACGTATGTAAATCAATGATGTATTTATCAAGGTTGTCACAACAGAGAGGGCGACTGACATTCCAATAACTGTTGTCGGAAATTTTATGTTAACTATGGGCAGATGCAGGGTGTGAACGTTTCGTGTTGTAGGGGGTGGGGATGGCTGTGTTGGGGTACCCCATGGCAGGTCCAAGGGAATTTTGCAGAAGTTAAAATTTCAACATTATGCATGGTTATGAAGAAATTTTTATCTTACAAATATATATAGGGAAAGCAGATAATTTATGGCAGGACTGAATGACCCAGAACCCCTACTGCAATACTGATGCTCTGAGCTATGGTCGATGTAGTAAATTTTTAAATCACTCTCTTTTTTAATTTGCGCACACCCCAACGTGGCAGAACAGTCAATCAGATGACGGAGGCCACTGACTGGTAGAAGTAGTCCAAACCACAGCACGTCATAATGTTATGCTTCTTACAGTCCAATGCTCTTTAACATAATTTTTGAATGTACTACCATAATCTAACTACGTTTAGATAACTCTTACATATTCAGTTGAGATCAGAGAACAGGACTTGTAGTTTTGGTTACAATCTGCCACACTAGGTTGAGAATGAGAGTAGTCTACGAGTGGGTAATATATTGTATCGCTATAAAGTCACAGTAAATAGTCTCATCTTTTTCTTTAACTTGTTGCTGTTGATTATCAATGTTCTCATTGAATGTTAAGTATGCTCAGCTCCAATATTTTGTACATGCTGGACATTTTAAGAATTTAATCGATCCAAACAATAAACTGTTTTGTAACTTTCTCTCAAACTGGCAGTTTTACACAGACGTTGCTGCTAGTATTATATGCGTCCACAGATCTTGATAAGAGCAATTAAAATGATGATGTATGAACAAAATTAAATTTAAAAATCTACAGAAATCATTCACAGGAGCTATGTAATATACACTCAGACCATGTAGATAGCAGGTGTGGTCATTGTTGCTGTACATAACTGTTTTAAAGTTAATAATCACTGTACGTATTGAGAGTAGTCAATGGCTTGATGTACTCGTTCTGTCTTGAGAGTATTTACTTACAGATTATAATGTACGTACGGTCAATGAAATTGTTAGAAATATCAAAGATAAAGTTTTAGGTGTGTTTAGGGGTGGATACATGACCGAAAACTCGAGGATAAAAACAGAAAAAATGTCTTGCTGATAATTAAGTATATACTTTTAAAAATTGTTTATGTGCCCCATATTTTATGATTTTCCAAGAAATTACTAGTTTTAGACTTTCGAGAACTTGTATTGTGAGGATGGGGTTAGGGGTAGGATGGGAATGAATTTAAAATAATGAGATATAATTATGAAGGTGTGTATTTAGTTTAGTTATTTATGATACCTATTGTTTTCCAAATCAAGGAGGTTCATTAGTAATAAGTTAGGTTACTTATATCTATCGATCGGGTGGGGGTGGGAGAGAGAGAGAGAGAGAGTAAATGGAAATCTTACAGTCACATATGTTGTCATATATTTTTCAAACAACATTTTTTTATGAACAGTGTGAAAGGCTTCAATAAAGCATATTTTCCTTATAAATTGTTTCAAAAATACAAGAACACACCATTTTATATTTTAATTAATTTATTTTTATAAATATTCAGCCGTTCGAATTTACCCATCGGTCAAAATTACCCTGATCGACTTTAAAATCATTTTATATTTATAATCATATTATCGTATTTATATGTAATATAATCACATTATCATATTTTATATTTGTAATCATAAAATATATCACTTTAGCATTAGTTACTGCCTAATAATAATTACATTGATGGACTGTTATGCAAAATTTGAGTTTGATGTAATAAGAAATTGTATGTGGAATGGTGAATATATTAGGGGCTGGTGGCCTTTGATCACTCAATAAATTACCAAACTGATCTGAACTGGCTAGACTGAAATCTTCTTGGTACACTTGTATAGCAACAAAAACCATAGATTATAGAATTATAAGCTGATAATATTCTCTGGGATTTGTTTAGTGGTTAAAGACATTTAAAATCCCATCTTTTCTGTTTATTGGGTCACACAAAACAAACTCGGTACATATAATAGAATACAGAAATGCTTTAGGTAAATTTACATTGAGATAATGACCGATAAGCAATGGTAAGAGGGAACAGTTAAATAACCTTTTGGGGTAAATGTCTTACATTATCACTGCAGTGCCATGTTAGTTTAAAATATCGACAGTGTTTCATATTCATTAATACATGTACACATACAAGTTTTTTTTATGTTTTATGAATAAAGATATGAGTAGTACAGTTAACTAATTACTAAATAAATGATAAGCAAAGGTCTGAAAGGGTGAAATGACTTTGTTTAATCTGTGAACTGTTAAGTGCTGTGTGATTACAGTAGAGACATGTTTATGACTTAATGTGAGTGATTGTAAAACTTTGAGAGTATCACTTCAGTCACATTTCTGTACCTTTCCCATACTATTGACTCTTTCTATTTCAGTGCGTACAATAGCTCCACTGCATTAAATCTACCAGAGTGTCGGAATAATGGCCGCCTTTTTGTCTTAGAACTTTTTGGAAACAAGAAACACAAGTGTGATAATATTCACTGTCCACACAACGGTCACTCTACGGACGACACTGGGTACGGGACAGACAATGATGAGACAAGTGGGGGACAGGAAGGGAATCCTGACTATGAACCGCTGAGCATTGTGGGAGATAAGTGTACAGAGGCAAGCATAGATTTCACAAGGATGGACAGTGTTCGCAGAGTGAAACTAAAAGTGAAAAATGTGAATCTTCAGAATTTTGACATTTCTGACCGTACGAGGAGGCCCGGTCAGTTGGGACGGATTTTGTGTAAGGAGCTGATTGGAATTATTCCCGGTCACTTCCCGTCCAAATCTAGGTCGTCCTGTGGACAGAGACTGTGTATCAGGGGGCTAGTTCCTCACAGTCATACTGCAAAGTACTCCAAAATTCAGATAGGTAAATAGCTTAAAAGTAATACTATTTCTGTGGAATGATCCTGTCTAATATATTTGTGTAACAATGCCATTGATTTGTGTGTCAGACAATATATATATGTTCTTTCTAAACAGGAGATTGTTTACGACTAATTAATGGTCGTGAGATCACATGGGACAACATTGATGATATCCTGTTGAAGATTTCTCACAAGGAAGAGGTATGGCAAAAAAAAAAAAACCTTCATAAATGTAGGTTTTCATGGACCAGTGGAATTTAATGCATGCATTCCATTTGTCTATCAATATTGAATTGATATTATGATGGTAGTATTCCATTTTCTTTAGGTATGTAATAAGCTAATCAGTGATTAAACCTCGACGACCAAATACTGTGGGACATATATAAAAAGTTCACTTACGGCTTAACCACCCTACTTATCGACTTCTGGCAACACTCCTACTTATTGACTTATGGCAACATTCCTACTTATTGACTTATGGCAACACTCCTACTTATTGACTTATGGCAACACTCCTACTTATTGACTTATGGCAACACTCCTATTTATTGACTTATGGCAACACTTCTACTTATTGACTTATGGCAACACTCCTACTTATTGACTTATGACAACACTCCTAGTTATTGACTTATGGCAACACTCCTACTTATTGACTTATGACAACACTTCTACTTATTTACTTATGACAACACTCCTGCTTATTGACTTATGGCAATACTCCTAGTTATTGACTTATGGCAACATTCATACTTATTGACTTATTGCAACATTTCTACTTATTGACTTATGGCAAAATTTCTAGTTATTGACTTATTGCAACATTTCTACTTATTAACTTATGGCAACACTCCTACTTATTGACTTATGGCAACACTTCTACTTATTAAACTATGGCAACACCCTATCGACTTCTGACAACACTCCTATTTATTGACTTATGACAAAACTTCTACTTATTGACTTTTGGCAAGACTCCTACTTATTTACTTATGACAACACCCCTACTTATTTACTTATGGCAACACTCCTACTTATTGACTTATGACAACACTCCTACTTATTGACTTATGACAACACTCCTACTTATTGACTTATGACAACACTCCTAGTTATTGACTTATGGCAATACTCCTTCTTATTGGCTTATGGCAATACTCCTTCTTATTGACTTATGGCAATACTCCTTCTTATTGACTTACGGCAATACTCCTACTTAGTTATTGACTTATGGCAACACTCCTACTTATTGACTTATGACAACACTCCTACTTATTGACTTATGACAACACTCCTACTTATTGACTTATGACGACACTCCTACTTATTGAATTATGACAACACTCCTACTTATTGACTTGTAACAATACTTCTACTTATTGACTTATGGCAATGCTCCTTCTTATTGACTTATGGCAATACTCCTTCTTATTGACTTATGGCAATACTCCTTCTTATTGACTTATGGCAATACTCCTACTTAGTTATTGACTTATGGCAACACACCTACTTATTTACTTATGACAACACCCCTACTTATTTACTTATGGCAGTAATCCTTCTTATTGACTTACAGCAATGCTCCTACTTATTATATACTTTCAATTTCATCTCTTCTTTTTTCTTTAAAAGTTTGCGGGCATATATCACACGATATATGCCCAGAAACATTCCGGCCCGCAAACATTACGTCACAATCAAATTTCTACGCCGTTAATTTTGAAATTTTTCGTGTTTTTCATCTTTTACTCAGTTAAACCGATAAAGTTATTGTTAAAAATAAAATTATTGTTAGTTTCTAAATGAAATTGAAAGTACATAATAAAAAGGTTATAGACTTTGTATGGGAAATATGATGACCTCGTTTTTTGTCGCGGACGGACCTCGCAAGCTCGGTCCGTGTACGCGCCAAAAAACTCAGTCGTCATATTTTCCCATACAAAGTCTATAACCTATAAATATTGACTTATAACAACACCCCTACTTATTGACTTACGACAAATAAGAAAACTTCTAGTACCCATTTTATAAACAGAAGATATCAAATATTACTGTTAAATTGCTTGTGACAATGCACAAATTTTGCAATTATGTTGAACTATATTCTATTTATGAGCAAAACTGAATTTTGAATATTAAGAAAAGAATCACCCTTTACATAATACATAATGCTGATGTGCTGTGTATGTGAAAAACATTTAATGTATTCACAGTAGATTTTTTTCTGTATTTTGAATTACTGTTACATCATCATTGAATGTACTCAAGTAAACTGTTTTTGAGTGTTGATGTTGCAAATACTGTAATTCTGTTGAGAGAATCAAGTTAGAAATCAAGGTATGGATGCCCACGGCCCTTCTGCTGTACATTTTCACTGACGTTTATTGTGTTATCCTCAGGTGTCCGTAGTCATACAGCAGGTGATCAGTAAACAGCCGCGGGTACCTGTCCTCAGTCCACTGAGGGCCACTACAGTGGACCAAGATCTGGTACAGGCAATCAGCGGCCTCGCCCCGGGGACGGACCACTTGGCTTCTACCCTGGGGCACTGTCTGATGTTTATAGACCTCCAGAAACTTCAGTCTGAAACTGAGGCATCGCAGGTGAGGAGCTTCAAAAAGTTCTTACTGTATTGCTGCCTGTTGTGCATTAAACTTGGTATGAAGAATACCCCGGTACAGATATGCATGTATTTTATGGAATGTGATAGTTGCAATTTCAAGTGATGTTTAAACTTACAGGCTGATTTATAGTTGACAAATTTTGGTATTTTGTGACAGGATGACCTGGTTTATCGGTACCCAAAGACGACCTTGACAGACATCAGGGGAGCACTAATTACCCTGTACCACACGGCACAGGAGTGGTCACACACCAAACTACAACAGTAAAGATTTTAAAACTTTCACAAAACTTAGATGAAAACTTCATTGTGATATCCCTAGGCATAGAGTTTTATGAGATATAGGACAATGTGTTTGTGTGTGTGTGTGTGTGTACGTGTGTAATTCTGTTATTTGATTATATTAGTTTTGGCATAAATTCCAGTGTTGTGAGAGGAAGCCCCATTTTCGGAGTCCACCAGGGGATGACCCACTTTGTGGAGCCAGTGTTTTGCTTGTGAATGTTTGATTGTGTTGTAGTTTTCGGAGTCCACCAGGGGATGACCCACTTTGTGGAGCCAGTGTTTTGCTTGTGAATGTTTGATTGTGTTGTAGTTTTCGGAGTCCACCAGGGGATGACCCACTTTGTGGAGCCAGTGTTTTGCTTGTGAATGTTTGATTGTGTTGTAGTCTAGTATGCTGTGTTTTTGATTTGTTACACCGTCTTCCAGTGCTATCAGTACTTTGATTTGATTTGTTACAGATCGAGCTATGAACACAATGGGGAGAGATACACTGTGGGGTATTATAAGGAGGAGACAACTCTGCTTCTTCTCACCTTCAAACAGACTCAGTGAGTTACTGTCAGTAGATAGTGAGCAATTTACCAAGATGATATTTAAACTTGCAATTTTTATAAGATAGCGAGCGAAGCTCGTGACGAGCTCGCTTCAATGATTGGACATGTAAGTCACATGATTTACTCTTCACCAGCTGGAAAATAATGGGAATTACCCATGTGGAACTAAATTGTGTTTTTTAAAATATGTTTTAAGGAATGAAGGATGCAATTTTTTCCTGATTTGAAGAAAAAACATCGAATCACTTGTGGCATATTGGAGTACTTATCACTTAGACTCTGCTACTGATAAGGCTTATCCACTTCAAATTTATGACATCACAATACACCAATTTTTCACCAAGAAAAAAAAAGTGAAGCATCACAATACACTGTTTACATCAACTGCGGTATATTTCAGCATTAAATGAATAGGCAGATCAAATGTATTACTTGATATGCACTCTGTATATACAGTAGGTAAACTAATTATGATTATTTATTTCTCTTTAGGATCCCTCGGTTGAGTGTGTTCATGGTGATGGGAAATTTACTCCGTTTGTTACGCATATTGTACAACTCAGTAATGGATGCCTTTATGAATGCTAGTAACCATGGTGATCTGAACTGCTTATTAGCTCTGTTCTTCAACAGCCTCGGTTTAAATCAGCCTCACTCTGAGAAATCGTCACAGAGACTACAGGCTTCCTTAGATACCAGTCTCTGTAGTCATGTAGCCTACCTACCTCTTCTATCTTCAGCCAGTGTAAGATTTAAACTATTTTACTCTAAATTTTGAGGAACCACATACAAAAATGTTGTTTTTCTTTAAAACAAATAATTAAATAGATAGATAAAATACTGGTAGATGGGGGGGGGGGGGGGGGGGACCCCACCAGGATTATTTGTGTCTGAAGGAGGAATATTGATTACATGGTATAAACATCACAATGATTCTGGTTTATAGAAAAATGAGAATTCAAATATTTTCTTTTTTTCTTCAGGAAAAAATTGACAAAATCCTTAATTCATGGGAAGCTCAGGAATTTTCAGATATGGTAAGGACTGGAGAAATAATTGATCAGAATGGATCTCCATGATTGTTTTTCACTGTTGCTGGTCCCTGTACTGCTCTGTAGTCTGAGAACTAGTTTTTTGCTGTTGTGTTACTAATTCTTGAACTGTTTTGTAGTCTGAGAACTGTTTTGGATGCCGCCGCGCTTTCACGATATTGGGTTCTTGTGTTTTTTACAAGGTAAGAAATGTACATGTATATTGTACAGAGAGTCTGAAATGATATGTAATATTAGTGAAAGTACAAAACCTACAGCATGCAGCAATCTCTACAAGATGTAAATACTGTGGAGTCAAGTGGGGACCAATTTTTGTGAATTGTTGAGATTTTACAGTTTTGTTGGAATATGTTTTTGTGGATATTGTTTCTGTACAATAAAACATGAAATAGACTGTATATTTTGTTGTGGTTTGAAATTCATGGGATCAAAATCCATGAAAATTGAGCCCCAATCGAACAATAGTAGTATTTTCGTGTAGTTTCTTTAGCACCTACCATTTCTTGTTTTGGTAGTCTCATCTCTTGTGCAATCACCTACCTAAAGAAGATTTAATTGACATATACCTCTACCTGAAATACCAGTCCCTGTTGTTGCTGTGTTGCCGTGACAACATTCAGCAGCTGGTGGTGTGGCAGGAAGTGAACTCCACGAGACAGATGTTTGACCTGGGGGAGGAACAGGTGTTTGGGTACACAGAGCCAGTGGATGCCAAGCTCATGTGGCTCATTGTGGGATATGTGAGTACACAGGAGCTTGTATATTGTTGCCAGTTGATGAATTTATGCAATGCTGCATTTTAACCTTCAATTTACAGGGATATATTATATGGGCTGAATATTGATGTATGGACACAAATAGTTTCTGTGTGTGTGTGTGTGAGAGAGAGAGAGAGAGAGAGAGAGAGAGAGAGAGAGAGAGAGAGAGAGAGAGATTTATGTCAGCTTTATGTCCAGAATTATAATAAATGGTATATAATTTGATATTAGATATTCAGTATTTTCTCCCACTCTCCTCCGATATAAAGATCTGCAAGGTCTTTATTTCTCCATAAGAAGCAATAGTGATGGGTTGGTTGATTGAATTGAGTCACACCTGAGTGAGTTTTGTTGTTGTGGATGATGATGGGACTTATGGGTAGTTACAGTAATGGGGCTATTGATCAACACACACAGTAACCTGAGTCTTTATTGTCCAAAAATTCATAGCACGTAAAGGTGTGACTCGCTGTCATAAAATTAAGAGTATAAAATTAATGAGCATGAAATTGATTTGCCGGACATTGTTTCTGCATCTGATAATAAAATCATTGCTGTAACAGGGCCATAAAATTAATGTTCCAACTTTAGAAATAGAGACAAGAGGAGCATTATGTAAATACAGATACTGTGATGTGGAAGTCTCAGGGAATGGTGGCCTCATGACACGTAGTGGAAAAAGAGGCTAACTCACAGGACGGGAGGAATGTGTTATACACCACTTTAATACACTGATTAAGGCTCCGTCTAGATGTAAATCTTCAGAGTCAGGACACATGATTTAGTATTATTTGAATTTTTAGTGTGTGTGTTTGTTGTTACTAAAATAAGGTTTTGATTGAAAATAAAGAATGGAATTTTATTATAAAGCTGTAAACTGAAAATGATATATATAAGAAACATGTGGCCTCATATCTTTTGGCGTAAAATAAGAATTGCTCTATTTTTGATAACTCAGCCAACCCTAAATTATACCCCCTACCCAAGAAATGTTTTTTAATGTATTGCGCAGTAGATTATTGGTTCAGAATTAAAATTCTTTTGGAGTTGACACTTACAATTTACTTTATAGGCAATTTATATCAATGCATAATCAACAGCTGCATTGATAGTGAAAACTGAGCCCCTCATATTCTATATGTTGATGTACATCTACAATGGAAGTTGTGATCAGAGTTTAGAATGTTTCTTTGTCTAATCTTAAATTACAGTTTGAGAAAAAAAATGATTTATTTCCTACAATCACCTACCCTAAATTTGACTAACACAACAATTGATATTTTTGGCCTTGTACATTGAAAAATCAAAGTCAAACAAAAATTTTATAACCTGGTTATGAGATGATCATGTTACCCTGTTTGTTTCAGAGGCGGAGTTTGTTATGCACGTTACTGGAGATAAGGGGAGGAACTCTCAAGTAAGTATACACATTGGAAATAAGGGGAGGAACTCTCAAGTAAGTGTATGTATCCACGGAGTTTGTTATGTACGTTACTGGAGATAAGGGGAGGAACTCTCAAGTAAGTATACACATCCACGGAGTTTGTTATGTACGTTATTGGAGATAAGGGAAGGAACTCTCGAGTAAGTATACACGTTCAGAATAATTTATGCTGTCTTTTCTAAATGATTTTTCCAGATGTAAGTAAAATGCTTTGAAAATACTTTAGAAATATAGGTAGGTAAAATTACAAACACTTGATAACAGTATAGCATTACTGTTGTGTAGTACCTTGAGATTTACATTCATTTGTACACATTAATGACACATAAAACACAGGGACACCAAAGTAAACTTCAGTCAGTTTATTTTGGAGGGGAGGGGGGGGGGTTGGATTTTTGTGATAGCCCAGGCATCTACGAGTGGTCTTGTAGTGATAGGATTTGTAGCATGTGTCTCATCATATCCATAGGTACAGCCTTCAGCCAGTAAACTTTGAAATGTTGCAGATGATTATGTTCATAAGATTGAAGTTATGGGGGAGGGAGTGGTAAACCACAAGGTCAAAATAAATACAGTGAAATATTCGCCCCATTTTATTTTCGCTCCTGTCGCCCTCGTCAGTGGGCAGATTTAAGACAAGGTGAAACCATTTCTCTCTTATCTCTGTGTCTGGATGAATGTAAAATGGGACAAAACTATCTACAAGTGTAGAAAGAAAGAATAAACCCTCTAAACAGCCGATATGTAAAAAAAAATTCCCACAGTAGGGTTTTTGCTACATGGTGGGGTGGGGGTCAAAGTGTATTATTCACATTTACTTTACATTCTAGTAGTAGTAATGAATAAGAAAACAAGAAATCCTCTACTGAAATTGCAAAATTCATGTGATTAAGTCTTGTTTAACACTTCCATGCTTGTATTAGACTAATGATGTGAATATTAAGTAGTTATGATATGCCTTAAGCCCTCTACCAAAAATAGGAGTACTGCATAAACTCTGCATTAATAAATGTCTCTTTTCCTGTATTTAGGCGGAACAAGTTCCCTCAGCCGGATCCTCTGTATATTGATCAGGCCAAGACAGTGCTACTACAGATAAACTCACTAGACCTGAACCACCTCTGCTCTAAAAGGTAGCCATCTACTGGGGCGGAAACAGTTCGCTTTCCACCCCAACAATTTTGTGGATTAGCGATGTGGCCAGCGATGTATTTCCAGAGTATTATTTTGTGGATTTCCTCATAAATTGGGATGAGACACAAAACATTTAACTGTCAAATGCAGCAAACATCTGCATATATGTTATTAAATAAATAGTGCATAGAGTTGATGGTAACATTAAATTTTCATCTCAAGAAAACCATTATCAATTTAGGCGCTGTCGAGTCAAGGAGTGAAAATTATCAATGTTACCATCGACAACGTCTTAAGTTATATTTACATCATTTCTGTAGTTTTGTTTTCCCTGGATCTTGTAGAGAATGAAAATAATAGTATAATAAACACCCCCCTAAGGCCTTATCCTCTCCATGGGATGTTACCTGTATTATAACTACATGTATAACACGGTACACTGTACTGGGTTAGGAGGGAATGCGAGATTTAATTCATCTGAGTATTATTTTACTTTGTGTGTACAGACATCACTCTGTTGATCTATTGTAATATATGTTTCCCCTCTTCAGGAGGAGACATATTGTTTTTGTGCTTTCTGTCTGTCCATCCATCCGGCTGTCTGTCACAAAATCTTGTGAATGCTTCTCCTATATGGCTTATCGGATAGACTTGAAACTTTGTACAATGCTTCATTGTTATTTGTAGATGTGCATATTGGTGGGACGGGAGAATCCAATTATTTAGTGGATCTAAGCTGTGGAGGGTGTAATATAGTTTGTGAACACTTCTCCTATGTGTCTTATCAGAGTTCATGATGTTTATGTTCCTGCCCATGCTTTCTCCTTCATACCATGCAGTACATTAAGGGGAAGAAGTTTCATTGGGAGCACTTCCAATTTGGGAAGCTGGGGAGACATTTGTTTTTCATTAAAAAAAATTCTAGTACTTTGTTAGTTTGTACGAAATTTACTGTTGATGAAGAAAAACCAGTGGAAAATGTAAATGTGTGATAAATAATTTGTTTCAGGAGCATCACCCAGGGAATTCGACTTGTCCCGTGTCTAGAGTTGAGAAATTCTGTCCCTCATAACAATATAGGATACCCAGTGACATCGAGTCCTAAACTAGGTAAGTGTTACACTGTCCCTCATAACAATATAGAATACCCTGTAACCTCCAGTCCTAAACCAGGTAAATATCACAGTCACTGTCCGTGACTCCAGTCCTAAACTAGGTAAATATCACAGTCACTGTCCGTGACTTCAGTTCTAAACTAGGTAAATATCACATTCACTGTCCATGACTTCAGTTCTAAACGGGGTAAATATCACATTCACTGTGCGTGACTTCAGTTCTAAACTAGGTAAATATCACATTCACTGTCCGTGACTTCAGTCCTAAACTAGGTAAATATTACATTCACTGTCCGTGACTTCAGTTCTAAACTAGGTAAATATCACATTCACTGTGCGTGACTTCAGTTCTAAACTAGGTAAATATCACATTCACTGTCCGTGACTTCAGTTCTAAATGGGGTAAATATCACATTCACTGTCCGTGACTTCAGTCCTAAACTAGGTAAATATCACATTCACTGTCCGTGACTCCAGTCCTTAACTAGGTAAATATCACATTCACTGTCTGTGACTTCAGTCCTAAACTAGGTAAATATCACATTCACTGTCCGTGACTCCAGTGCTAAACTAGGTAAATATCACATTCACTGTCTGTGACTTCAGTCCTAAACTAGGTAAATATCACATTCACTGTCCGTGACTTCAGTTCTAAACTAGGTAAATATCACATTCACTGTCCGTGACTTCAGTTCTAAACTAGGTAAATATCACATTCACTGTCCGTGACTTCAGTCCTAAACTAGGTAAATATCACATTCGCTGTGCATGACTTCAGTTCTAAACTAGGTAAATATCACATTCACTGTCCGTGACTTCAGTTCTAAACTAGAGAAGGCTTACACACACTGCCCCTCATAGTAATCCAAGTTACCTCATGACCTTTAGAATAGGTGAAGGTCACAACATTCAGAGTTTTTATGGGTCACCTACAGACCACAGCAGACACATTTTTAAGTTTGTTTACTTACCCATTTTCTTGTCCATCTATTTGTTTGGGTGAAGTGACATTTTTACAAAATTTTCAGAGCCCATTAAATTAGATTTTAAAAAACACCAAAATTTAGATTGTGATTCTGTAGAGAATCCATCACATATTTTAAAATTTGATCAAGAGCTATTCATCCTGGAAAGATGAAGTTAAAAATTGAAATAAAAACCAGTAACAAAATGTGTACACTGTCTCTGTAGAGGTCTATATTGAAGCTTTATTCATGTTTTAGATAGCATATGTCAAATTGAAAGTCAAAGCCATTCAATTTGCCATGATCAGGCAAACTACATCAGTCTAAAGCCAATGAGAACATGATTGAATCATTAAAATGTGAAATTTCATCGACTGATATTTGTGTAACTTACTGAAACTCACTTTCCAGATGTAAGTAATTTGTTGAACAAAGGACGACAAATACCAGTGCTTGGACGGAAGGACTCGATACGGTCTGATGGATCCTTGGAAAGTAACTCCAGTGCAGGAAGTGATAGGGTAAGCAGAGCTACCTTTTATATAAATAAATACCAGTACTGATACGGTCTGATAGATCTCTGAAGTATAAATAACTACCAGTACTGATACGGTCTGATAGATCTCTGAAGTATAAATAACTACCAGTACTGATACGGTCTGATAGATCTCTGAAGTATAAATAACTACCAGTACTGATACGGTCTGATAGATCTCTGAAGTATAAATAAATACCAGTACTGATATGGTCTGATGGATCCCTGGAGTATAAATAAATATCAAAACTGATACGGTCTGATGGATCCCTGGAGTATAAATAAATACCAGTACTGATACGGTCTGATGGATCCCTGGAGTATAAATAAATATCAAAACTGATACGGTCTGATGGATCCCTGGAGTATAAATAAATACCAGTACTGATACGGTCTGATGGATCTCTGAAGTATAAATAAATACCAGTACTGATACGGTCTGATAGATCCCTGGAGTATAAATAAATACCAGTACTGATACGGTCTGATGGATCCCTGGAGTATAAATACATACCAGTACTGATATGGTCTGATGGATCCCTGGAGTATAAATAAATATCAGAACTGATACGGTCTGATGGATCCCTGGAGTATAAATACATACCAGTACTGATAGATTCCTGGAGTATAAATAAATACCAGTACTGATACGGTCTGATGGATCCCAGGAGTATAAATAAATATTGGTACTGATGTGGTCTAATGGATTCTTGGAGTATAAATAAATATTCGTAGTGGGGTTT
Source organism: Ostrea edulis (assembly GCF_947568905.1). Lineage (NCBI taxonomy): Eukaryota > Metazoa > Mollusca > Bivalvia > Ostreida > Ostreidae > Ostrea > Ostrea edulis. The sequence goes on along the minus strand of NC_079165.1, from coordinate 26,723,553 downwards.
TAGGACTCGATACGGTCGGATAGATCCTTCGAGTATGAACAGATACCAGTAATAGAGTAACAGATTGGAGGAGGTCTGATACTCTCACTGTACAAAGGTTCCAGTAGTTCTTCCACAGAAATATTCATATTTATTTAATCATATGTGTTTCTAAAGTATATTCATCATGGACTTCTCCTATTTAAAATAAACTGTTTTAGCTCCATAAAATTCTTGTATATAGGTTACCATGCATCTGATAAATGATGTGATTGAGGTAAACATTGTGGTCCACGGGCTTCTTGTTATTTTTTTGTTTGGTCAAGTTTTTGATTTGTGAAAAAGAATCGTTCGAATATATATTTTTCAGATATTAATGTAAAATCTAATTCTTTTATGTATTTTTAGGCAAGAAATAAGAAAGGACGACTGTTTTCAGAAATACAAGAGGAGAAGCAGACAGATTTCTCACTCAACTCAGACAGAATCAAGTACGGTTTTGTACAGAAAATGTGTGAATGTGTTGTGTTCGCTTGTGAATAACATTGAAGTGGGGGGGATATGTTATCTCTTGTAAAGAATGATGTAGACAAAGGTACAGAATATAAAACAAGAGCATTGATCATGTGTAAAGTGTGCAACAGTTTTAATGAATCAAGTCAAGTGTGAAAAACTTTTATTTCCAGACTGACATCAGGGGCAGACAACTCTCTTATTCACTTCCTTCATTATGACAAGCATGAGGGAGTGATCATTTCCCCTGAGCCTGTGTCTGGTAACACAGAAATCATCCAAAATTTCCACCGCTGTTGTTCAGAAATCAAACACATGTTTGATAAGTACAGATACCGAAGGGTAAGTCATAAAACCCAGACAAACAAAGACTGTTGTAAAACCCAGACAAACAAAGGCTATTATAAACCCAGACAAAGGCTATTGTAAAACCCAGACAAACAAAGGCTATTGTAAAACTCAGACAAACAAAGCTATTGTAAAACCCAGACAAACAAAGGCTATTGTAAAACCCAGACAAAGGTTATTGTAAAACCCAGACAAACAAAGGCTATCATAAAACCCAGACAAAAAAAAAGGCTATTGTAAAACCCAGACAAACAAAGGCTATTGTAAAACCCAAACAAACAAAGGCTATCGTAAAACCCAGACAAACAAAGGCTATTGTAAAACCCAGACCAAAAAAAGGCTATTGTAAAATCCAGACAAACAAAGCTATTGTAAAACCCAGACAAACAAAGGCTATTGTAAAACCCAGACAAACAAAGGCTATCATAAAACCCAGAAAAGCAAAGACTGTACGTATCTGTTGGCAAATTATAATATCTGCTGAGTTAGGGTTGAATTATGATATCTGCTGAGTTAGGGTTAAATGATAATATCTGCTGAGTTAGGATTAAATTATTATAATATCTACTGAGTTTTGGTTAAATTATAATATCTGCTGAGTTAGGGTTAAATTATGATGTCTGTTGAGTTGGGGTTAAATTATAATATCTGCTGAGTTAGGATTAAATTATGATATCTGCTGAATTAGGATTAAATTATGATATTTGTTGAGTTAGGGTTAAATTATAATATCTGCTGAGTTAGGGTTAAATTAAGATATCTGCTGAGTAAGGGTTAAATTATAATATCTGTTGAGTTAGGGTTAAATTATAATATCTGCTGAGTTAGGATTAAATTATGATATCTGCTGAATTAGGATTAAATTATGATATCTGTTGAGTTAGGGTTAAATTATAATATCTGCTGAGTTAGGGTTAAATTATGATATCTGTTGAGTTAGGGTTAAATTATAATATCTGCTGAGTTAGGGTTAAATTTTGATATCTGCTGTGTTAGGGTTAAATTATAATATCTGCTGACTTAGGGTTAAATTTTGATATCTGCTGAGTTAGGGTTAAATTATAATATCTCCTGAGTTAGGGTTAAATTATGATATCTTTTGAGTTGGGGTAAATTATAATATCTGCTGAGTTAGGGTTAAATTGCTACATATAAGGTACACTATTCTATGTCACAGAAGAATATTTATTATGACAACATACATCATCGTGCATACATGTTTATGTACCATTTTCAGAAGCCAGCCCCTCCACTGATTCCAGAAATGGACACCAAAGTCCCTTATGTGAATGATTCAACGTTCAATTTCATGAGGGAAGAAGGCGTGATGTTTACAGTTCCCGCCCCCGGGGTGCCAGCCAGTTACTGGGTTGTGGGGTGAGTTTCCCAGCCTTTCACTGACCACACCTGGACTATGGTTATTCCTACCTTTTGACAATGTTGAAGTCTCGGAGTTTAAAAATGGTTAAAGTATCACAAAAAAAATTATTAAAGTGTTATTGACATGATCTGAAACTAGTATGAAACAGTAGGAGAATTGAAAAATGGAAACATTACACAATATTACAATTGGTAGAATAGTATTGAATACACAAATAATAGATTCATTATAAGCGAAAGTATGATTAAAAAAAACCCCTGTCATTGATCAAAAGTGTCATTCAAATGCTCAAGAAAAGTAAAGATACCTGCAAAAGGTGTACAAAAGTCACTTAGAGACCTGTGTGTGCTTTGAAGATGAGGACAATGAACTTGTTGAATGCAATTTTATCAAGGTTTGAAATTCCCACAACAAAAAAGATACATATTTGATACTAGCTATGCATTTATTTAAAAAATACAGGTATTGCAAACAATATCATTATAAGGGTGACCAATTCTACAAGACTTCATTCATTCATGGGGTGCAGTGGGTGATATAGATTCCTGTCACATCATCAAACACAATTGTTAGGTAGTAAGTGTAAACGAAATGAGGGGGAGTAAGCAGTACACGTGGTGTGTTGAAGGCCTTGATTAATACACCTGTATTTGAATTGAAGACCTCTGCACTGTTGGAATTGAGAGACTATATTTTATCAGGTGCACTTGAATGTCAAATATCTTTATAAACATTTGTCGATTGTCATTCTTTAGATATATGCTTATTAGTTTTCCTGAAGTTGTCTGGTAGTTCAGTTGTAGATATTCTATGAAAGCGGAACATATACAATATTGTTATACTATGATTTAGTTAAATTACAGTTATAATATAGTTAAATATGTTTTTTCTGTACAGTCGCCAGAGATCTAAAGAAGAATTTTACGTCTGTTTTCAAGACGGAATTCCACAAAATATGGTAGAGTTGACATTCAAGGCAGGATTTGGACTCAAGTGTTGAGGAAGCATTTCAAATGGGATATTTTTGCAAAAGATCAACTTCTTTGTCATTAAAATGACTGAAAATTGGGATTTGTCTTTTATTCATCAACAGCCATTCTATGGTCAATGTTTACATGACTGTGTGATCATTCTATGGTCAATGTTTACATGACTAGGTGGCCATTCTCAAGTGACTTCTTTTGTATGAATAGTACGAGATGCTAACAATTCTCAGAAGAGTGTACACTTGAATATCTGTACAATTCAAAACTTTATGCGCAAACGACTGTCTGTCAAACTTTTTCAATTTGCATTCCACAGTAACGGTGAATGGCATTTACTTTCACTGTTAAATCCATCAGTTGACTGTTACGCTTTGCAGTTTCTTTTAGCCAATGGGCAAAAAGTGCAACAACTGTGTTCAGAAGTTTAGTAAGATGTGTCGGAGCATATATTCATATATGTGTGACATCCTACCTCTGTTTCCATTTTGTTCCCATGACAGTATTACTTTAAAAAAATTCATGGTGTTTTTCTATGATTGTTACATCAAATCCGTTTTTTTTCAAAAAGTTAAATCACAAGGAATGAAAGTAAATTTTCCTAATTTTATACAATATAAAGTAAATTCTATCAATTCTATACAATACAGAGTAAGTTTGACTAATTTTATACAATATAAGGTAAGTATTATTAATTTTATACCATATACAGTAAGTTTTATTAATTTTATGCCATATATAGTAAGTTTTATTAATTTTATATATAGTAAGTTTTACTAATTTTATACTATATACAGTAAGTTTTACTAATTTTATACAATATAAGGTAAGTATTATTAATTTTATACCATATATAGTAAGTTTTACTAATTTTATACAATAATAGTAAATTTCACTACTTTTATACAATATAAAGTAAGTTTTACTAATTTTATACTATATACAGTAAGTTTTATTAATTTATACAATTTAAAGTTAGTTTTCCTAATTTTATTCAATATAAAGTACATGTATATTTCCTAATTTTATACAATATAAAGGAAATTTTCCTAATTTTATACAATATAAAGCAAATTTTCCTAATTTTATACAATAGAAAGGAAATTTCCTAATTTTATACAATGTAAAGGAAATTTTCCTAATTTTATACAATATAATGCAAATTTTCCTGATTTTATACAATAAAAACGAAATTTCCTAATTTTATACAATAGACAGTAAATTTTCCTAATTTTGTGCAATATAAAGGAAATTTCCTAATTTTATACTTTATAAAGTTAATACCTTGATAATGTACATGTATACTAAAAGTGGATAGAGTGTATCATTTATTCAATAGCTAAAAGTATTTCAACGAAATTTTTCAAACCTAACTAATGGTAAAAATAAAACCTATTTAATCTGTTTTTCATCTTTTGCCAGATGTTTTCATTGAAATAAACGAGTTCAGGATGGGACTCCTTATATATCCATACAAAAAATGGCACCATCCTCCAGTCCCGGGTTAGAATAGCTCCTTGGTACGGTACCCCTTGCTTGTCGTAAGAGGTGACTAAATGGGGCGGTCCTTCGAATGAGACCGCAAAACCCGAGGTCCCGTGTCACAGCAGGTGTGGCACGATAAAGACCCCCCCCCCCCCCCCTGCTCAAAGGCCGTAAGAGCCGAGCATAGGTCTAAATTTTGCAGCCCTTTACCGGCAATGGTGACGTCTCCATATGAGTGAAAATTCTGGGGGGAAGGGACGATAAACAATCACAGCCATTCGCATTTGGTATCGACCCCTATTATCATCATCACAGACCGGTAATGGTGACGTCTCCATATGAGTGAAAAATTATCGCATTCCACAGTTAAACAATACAAATTAAATCAACCAAAATTATCGGTTCCACTGGTTACAGTTATAGAGCCCATTCAGGGTTACAAAGATGCTGACAGGCAAACAGACAGACAAACCAAAACAATGTAACCTCCGATCTGCGGGGGGGGGGGGGGGGGGGGGGGGGGGGGGGGAATACGGCTTTGCACTCACAAAGTATACAAGTAAAAGAGGAACACTCTGGACTCGAACATTGAACACGGTTTGTTCTAAAATTTTATTTATTAATTCACTCTATAACTAATAAGTCAACAAAAAGCATCATCAGCATAACAAATGATTTAAGAAAAGCATACAACTGTACTTTATTTTTTATTTTTTCGGATTTTAAACGCATGGAATTGAGATGTAGTTGATAATGATCCATATATAAAGCAATTTGATATTGCACGGGTATGACTTAACACTTGAATGGTATGAAGTCGTTGAGGTCTGCCTTTTTAGTGGGAGTCTGGACCCACTGCAACATTTGGTCAACAGTTACAATCCACACATCCTGAAATCGATGTATAAATACTCAAAACTCAACAGCTACAATTCACACATCCTGAAATCGATAATAACTACTCAAAACTCAACAGCTACAATTCACACATCCCGAAAATCGGTCATACAGCATAAGCGCAGTTTACTAGGACCTTCATTTTAAACTAGTTGATGAAGCAGACTGAATTTTTACACTGACGTCTCTCCTCCGAGTACATACATGTACAGATAACTTACATCAAAAGCCGACCTTATGTATCCAACGAACTCCACAGTACCCTCTAGTTTATAATCCGTCTTCATCCAGGCAGGATCCAGAACAAGAACGTAGGGTTCCTTGTTGCCTTCATAGTGCGAGGCAAAGCTGGAATATATCGTACACTGTGTAGTTCATGTTTACTAGGAAATGATGCGGTGTTGTATAACTAACTGCGTCAGAAATGTGTACGTCTAATTGTTAATTGTCGACGCTAACGATTTTACACACACACACACACACACACACACACACACACACACACACACACACACACACACAACCAAACAAACAAATTTAAAAACACACAAATTAAACAAACCAGAAATTTGTTTAAAGCTTTCATTTCCTCATCGTTACCTTACCAAACCCAATCGCTGAATTGAACTGTCGATAACTTTTCCCATTTTCGAATTTCTCGATTTATCAAGAACAACTGGACTAATTTCATCCCATTTTGGCAAAAACACCCAAGAAGCAAATGATAGAGAAGTATTCTCATGAACAAAACTGTCCCTACGTCCCATTCGAGAATTTTTCTCTCATCTAGAGACGTCACCAGTTTTAGGTGAAGTGCCACAAATTTTGACCCATGCATGACATCAATATGCGAACAAATAAAAAACCCAATTCTGATTAAGGATTTCTTGCAAGAGTTGCTTGAAGTAGTTTTCTTGTATGTAAAACTTATACGGTATCAATTTTGATGCACCAGATGCGCATTTCGACAAACAATGTCTCTTCAGTGATACTCAACCGACATTTTTGAAATCCGAAATAACAATAAACTTTAAGAGCTATTTTAGAGGAAAACAGAGTGCCAAAAAGTGGAGTCCAATTCCTCTAAGGATAAGAGCTATGCATGAAGGAGATAATCCTTAATTTTGAAATAAATTTCTAAATTTTATCACAGCAATTAATATACATCCGTATTTTCAAGCTAGTGACGAAGTACTTAGTATCTAAATTAATTGAGTATGACCTGCTAATTGAACTAAATACAATGTCGATTTACTTACTTGTTGTAAAGAAGATCAAACACGTCCTTTTTAGTGCCTACCTCGGGACATCCGGCTGGTGAAGGACATTTGCTATCCTTCCACGTCAAGTCGGCTACAAGCACCTGCCATTTACCTGAAACACAATTCTTCTCCATATCAATCATGTCCATTGTTTTCAATCATATTGAAATTAATAATATGATTCGCTCACAATCTCAACCTTGTACAAGTACCTGTTATCTCCCTTAAACAGGACCCTGGCTTCTATGATTAATAAACACGACCCTGGTTTCTATGATTAATAAACACGACCCTGGCTTCTATGATTAATAAACACGACCCTGGCCTCTATGATTAATAAACACGACCCTGGCTTCTAAGATTAATAAACACGACCCTGGCTTCTATGAATTAATAAACACGACCCTGGCTTCTATGATTAATAAACACGACCCTGGCTTCTATGATTAATAAACACGACCCTGGCTTCTATGATTAATAAACACGACCCTGGCTTCTATGAATTAATATATCATGATACATCAGTAAGGTTTTCCAATCAAATTGAGATTAAATCAGCACATTGATGCACACACTTGATCATAGACCGGTTGTATCCAGGACTGATTGTAATGAGTTTTTGTGCACTAAGACGGGATACCTTTGAGTATCGCGACATCTGAGCCCCTGTTTATAAAGGGCTTTGGCGAATGAATTAATTCTAAGCCCACTCACTTCTACAGACGAACATGGCGTTCACAATACTTGTTACAAAACATCTTTTCTTAAAAAACAATGAAAATGAAAACTAAATTAGTTTTTTTAATAAGTAAAATGAATGCAATTTGCAGTTTGGAATGTAATATATTCCTATGATTTCTCAATGAAGTCTAAAATAGCGGGAATTTTTTTTATAGAGTTATATAGGGAGGGGCAATATACCGGTATTTCAACTTTTGAAAATTGTAGAAAATTATATACATTCATCCATATAAAAAGAATAATTGTATCATGTGTCTTTAATGTCATAGGACACCCAAGATTTTGGACGCATCAAATGAATTAGGGGATGCTTACTCCTCCTAGGCACATGATCCCACCTCTGGTATATCCAAGGATCCCTGTTTGCCCAACTCTTTATTTTGTATTCCTTATAGGAGTTATGAGATTGATCACGGTTCGTTATCTTCACCTTTCATTCTTTCTCTTTTGATATTTTTATGTGGGATTTTCTATTATTTGTTCAAACAACAATGTAAATCGGTCATTAATACATAAAATACGCCATTAAAAAGACGTTTCTGAAGGATTTCAATTTTCGGATATTGCCTTTCTATGGAATTTTCAAGTAAAGAGTTGTGAATAATGCAAAAAATAAAGATGGTTTCATGGGAAAATTTTGTGGTAAATATGTTTGTTTATTGTTTTTTTTTTATTTGGTTTTGTTTAAATTTTTTGTTTTTTGTTTGTTTGTTTGTTTGTTTGTTTTTTTTTTTTTTTTTGTATTTTTTTTTGTTGTTTTTTCTTTGCAATATTAAAACATTTAAAGATAGTTTTACAATGTCCTATAAAAAAAATTTCGGTATCCCAGGTCTGGAAGTCTTTTTTGGAGAACACCGATAGAAAGGGTTAGGCGGTAAATGGACCCCGTTACCTGGGTATTCGAGGGTGGGAGATGTCCCAGTGGTACACAGATTCTCAGTTGGAGGGAAATCATACGTGAACGGCCATTTGTAATTCAATTGTTGGTCATACTGATTTGTAACGCAGCCGGCATCGTACATGTAACCAGTGTTACCCATGGCTGAAAAGATAAAACACAGTGTATAAATAAAAAAAATCACCCATGGCTGTAACGATAAAACACATTGTACAAGTAACCAGTGTTACCCATGGCTGAAAAGCTAAAACATAGTGTATATATAAAAAATTTTTACCCATGGCTATAACGATAAAACACATCGTACAAGTTACCAGTTTTACCCATGGCTGTGTAACAAGAACGGAGTAAATGCATCGGACTAATCTCGGTTGAGATTCGGCTTGGATGAATATTTGGACTGACGCCTTCACCGAATCTCGGAGCAGTCCTTCGTAATTCATGTCTGGAAATTTACTTTCAGCTTCTACCGGTTCTAGCAATTAATGTGCAATAGGTGACACTGCTGTACGCTTCAAAGTCTGCTTTATCTAGTTACTGATACATTGTATCTCCACATACCTACTTCTATATACATCGCTCACTAAAAAACAAACTTTAGGAAGTCTTCAATTTTGGGAGATAAGATATTGCGCCATGGAAGTCTTCATTTGAACAGAAAATTTAGTGATAGTTTATTTTATGGAATTTACACACTTAGACGGTAAATATTGCAGCGTTAAAAAATAGTGATTCAGATTTTGTTTAATAGTCAACTAACTTGTTTGAAGCAAACAACAGTGCCACCTAATATAAGTGCACATTAATTGCTAGAACCATCTTCGCAAGCCAACTGTCCGATTCGAGTAACCGAATCGGGCACTTGGCTAGCGAGGATGTGCTAAAACCGGCTGAAGCTGAAAGTAAATATCCAGACATGAACTTTGAAAGACTGCTCCAAGATTCTGTGAGGGCGTCAGTCCAAATATTCAGCCGATATTAGCAACGGACCATGCAGACCGGGATTCAAACCCAGGTCCCCTGAATCTCTTAATGAGGTGATCTACCAACTGAGGTAGTGTATCTGACCACCGGCGATCGAACCAGGCTGACCGCTACATTCCTCCCTCCTTAAATTGTTGTCGCCCTCGAAGACGCACAACCAAGATTTTTTTTTGCCCTTGGCAGGACTTTCACCTACAAGTCCAGGGGTGGTACAAATCCAGGGGTGGTCAACGGCACCAAATGTAACAGGAAGGGAGAAAATACAATAGACCAGACCGGGATTCGAACCTGGGCCCCCTGAATCTCTAGTCAGGCGTTCTACCAACTGAACTATCTGGTCACTGACGATCGAACACGTCTGACCGCTACAGCTGTAACGATCAAACACGATTTACAGTCTAGTAGTGTTACTAATCAGTGCTAATGGGTCGACCTAGTGTTGCTCACAAAACACATCGTACAATTAACCAGCGTTCCCACAGCTGGAACGTAAAACACAACGTACATAAAAAAATTGGTTATGTTCCCGTTTTCATTACATAGCACTGGGGCCAGTTTCACAAAACTATCTTACGAATAAGATCTGCCTTAAGTCCAAAATTTGTCATAAGATCCATCATAGTTGTTTCACAAAACTGTCATATCTTAAGATAATCTTAAGATTGTTAGAAATCTTAAGACATTCAGATATACTTGTCTTAGTCTATACTGACATATGTTGTGCTAAGAGATAGGTAGCTTATCCGGAGGGAACGTGGTTTCATGGACAGTAACAATCTATTAGACTATATGGAGGATGTGACATCATTGATAAAATTCGTATACCGCGACCTGTGTTCTTTATGATGAACTCAATATTCGTTTAGAATATCCCACAGCCAACTTTTTCCTACTTTCGCTGTTTAGGCATGTCCACTTTTTCTTCATATCTTCACCCGGCCGGACACACTCTGTTAAATTTACAGATCTTAAACACAAATGTCTTTTTTCCCCTCCACCTTGTCAAACAATACTGATATTCAGCAACTGAAAAGTTTGGACATCGTTTCATATGGAGCGCCAAATTAACATAAACTCAAATAATTGAAGATGTCTTCAATTATTTGAAGATATCATCAATTCAATTATTGCTCTCTTTAATTGAATTAATGCGCGCATTAAATCAATTATTGCTCTCATCAAATGAATTAATGCGCGCTTCAATTCAATTATTGCTCTCATCAATTCAATTGATGAGAGCATTAATTTCGTAGAAATATTGCTCGCAATAATTGATTTAGAGCTCGGTTTAAATAATTTGATGATCTCTTTAATTCAATTGAAGATATCTTTAATTATTTACAATGCTTTTGTATAAGGAATTAATGCGCGCTTCAATTCTTTTAAAGAGAGCAACAATTCAATTAAAGAGATCATTAATTCAATTGTGGATATGTTGAATTGAAGATATCTTTAATTATTTAGTTGCTCTCTCTAAAAGAATTATTGCTCTCTTCAAATGAATTAAAGATATCATTAATTCAATTGAAGAGAGCAATAATTGAATTAATGCGCGCATTAAATCCATTATTGCTCTCATCAAATGAATTAATGCGCGCATCAATTCAATTATTGCTCTCATCAATTGATTTAATGCACGCATTATATCAATTATTGCTTTCTTCAATTGGATTGTAGCGCGCATCAATTCAATTGTTGATATCATTAATTCATTTGAAGAGATAATTAATTCAATTGTTGCGCGCATCAATTCAGCAGAAGAATTAATGCTATCATCAATTCATTTAATGCGCGCAATAATTCAGAATTGAAGATGTCATTAATTATTTGAAGAGATCTTTAATTAAATTGTTGCGTGCATCAAAGGAATTGATGATATCTTCAAATAATTGAAGATATCTTCAATTATTTGAGTTTATGTTAATTTGGCGCTCCATAGTTTCATAGACATCTTAAATCTTTTGACACCGATTTCTCTGAGTGCAGAGAGAAAGAGAGAGAGAATAAAAAATACACCAGACTCTACAAAAATATCATTCAATGTTTTAATTTTTGTATCACAATTTCTGAAATAGTACAGAAATCGAATGTAACTTTTGAAATACGAAATAAAGTGTAGGTCACATGATTTAAAAAATAAGTACAATGTATCAAATTTTATGAATATATTAGATAATTACAAATGCCTAAAATTGCAATATTTCAGCTTCCTATTTATATTTTTATATATTTTAATCTTTCATTTACATGTAACATTTAAATTCATCCACGCAGTTAAAAGATTATAAAGGAAACAAGGTATTTTACAATGTAACGAGTATACAAGTGCATGTAATAACGTCCTAAGATCTATCTTAAGATTTCTTGAAGTTAAGATAGTTTTGTGAAACGGTACTGTCGTATCTTATGATTGTCATAAGTCAAATCTTAAGACACTCTTACGATCTATCTTATGACAATCTTAAGATAGTTTTGTGAAACCCGGCCCTGAATTATAACTCACCAGTAAATTCTGTATTTCCGGAAGTCGATAGCTGCGGCAGTCGTACACCTTTAACGGCTACTTCGCTGATTCCCGCTGTATTCAATTCTTGCTTCACGTCTGTAAAAACAATCCCGATTTAAGATCCCCAATAAATCGTAAGACGGCTGCTGGATTTATTTTCCTCGGAGTCTGCCACGGTGTTCCAGTGATTGAAATTCTTCAGAAACTGATATTAGTGCTGTCAGATATTTAATTTATTTTATCATTTCCCTCAATTGCAATATCAAAGTCTAACCAAAGTGAAGTGACAAAGTCTGATCTAATCTGTTGTTGAATACAAAAAGAGCGGGAAAATTTTCTAATCTTCACAATATGAAAAAGAATAATACAATGTATACATGAATTGGACATTTTTATTTCAATAATACACATAAACAAATAATTTCATTTCTTCTTAATGAAAAAGTGAAGGTAACGAACAGCGATCAATCTCATAATCCGATAAAAGAGTAGGGCAAACGCGCACCCCTAGACGCATTAAAGGTGGAATCAAGTGCCTAGGAGGAATAAGCATTCCCTGTTGACCAGTCATATCGTCATGAGTCCTATATCTTGATTAAGTCAACGGAGTGATCCGTAGTCAAAATCACTATGTAAAGAACGACCTAACAATTTATATGAAACCCGTCAAACAGCATTTGACCCAATGATAGGTTGTATTGGCAAACTAGATTGTTACAACGACCATAGAATTTGCGAAATGCTGACTTTAAAGAGACACTACAGCTCATTTTGCGCAAAAATCATGAAATGACAATTTTCCCAGCGCTTTCTCAATTTTTGTTGCATTGTTGAAAGTATGAACTTTGCGAAAATAACACTTATCTAAAGTTAAAAATTATCGTTTTAACGTTAAAATTAATACTTTTTGATGGCCTATACACAAAATATCGAGTCTCCTCCTTTCAGTCTTCAGACGCATGCGCATAGACAGTAAACAGTGCAGCATGTCGTCCAGAGAGAGAAAGTGTAGTTGATAGATCTAGAATTTTGACAGATTCTGTGAGAAAAGAGGTAAAATTAGAATGAGATAAAACTCATACGTGAAATAAAATTTACCTTGGTATCAGTTTGACCGTTGGAAAACAAAGAGCTCGGAGAAACACATGTAACTCAGTGGCGGATCTAGGATATCCGAAGAGGGGTGTGAAAGTCAAAGATTAGCCAAAGTAATCGGCCATTCTGGTGCAAAATTTGGATTTCCATTCACAATCTGTGGGGTAAAAAGGGAGGGGGATCCTGGCCCCCTAAATCTGCCATTGAGACTAGCTGCGAAGACACCACGTTTAAAAGTAAGTGTTATTTTTATCTGAACACGACACGTGTTAGTTGTAAAAACATCGGTCAGTGGGAACATGGAAGGTTTCTGTTGAAATAATGATTTATAATTACTTATTATAAGGAGCAGGGAATAATCTTATACTTGAAAGGTGAGTGTGGACCCCTTGAAGGGGAATTTAAATAATTTCCTTCAGAACACCTTTGCTGTCATTCAAAACCACGTGATGTAAATAAGCATTCAAAAGTCCGAGTCAGCATGAAGAAACCTTTGAATTCCGAACGATCTTCAAAGCGCATTTGAGAGTAAATTGATGCATCCCAATTGTTCAAAATTGTCAGCATCGATATGAAATTTATCATTTTATCAATACATGGTTTTAAAAACACTTTATTAAAATGTGGAAAATGAGCTGTAGTGTCTCTTTAAACGAGACTGTTAAAAACTCTGTAACATCATCTTGTTAGCATATGAAACACGTCATACAGCATTTGACCTGACGTCATACAGCATTTGACCTGACGACATATAGCATTTGACCTGACATCATACAGCATTTGACCTGATGACAGGTTGTAGTTGTAAATTATATCATTATAAGGATTCTAGAATTGACTTTAAATGACACAGTTGAAACCTCGGTAATATCGACTTTGACAGTGGCCTGTCTCGATTTCAAAACTTACCATACGCAGAGCATGCTCTTGCATATAGAATCATATAATACACCTAGCAGATATGCTCATCAGACAGTCTAGTATTACAATAAAGGTAGGTAGTAAGTATACTTCTCATCATATTGATCATGTCTCCCTCTGTGACAGGAATAGTTCCATCTATAGAGTTGACCCCGATTTCAAACCCTCCATCAAAGTAACGCTTGACCAGCCCGAGATTCGATCCTTGGTTCTGGATAAAGAAGGTTCCCCTAATTTCACAGCCGTTAGGGTTGTTGACCACAAAGATCTGATCATACAGGGGTTCGTATTCCTCATTGAGGGTATAGTCCATGGTCAAAACTACTAACTGGGGGACATCGGTCAGATTCAGACCCCCGGGAACAGTGGGTTCCAAAAAACAACGACAGTTGGGAAGCCGACAGTTGGTGGTGGGATTACAGTTTCCCTGGGCGGAGACCCCGAGGGAAAGAGCAGCAAGAATTGCGAGAATTGGGATCATGTTCACATTGATCGTCTCGGTAGTGCAGTGATCTCCAATGTGCTTGTAGAGCAGATTTTTATCTCAGACACAGTCCAAAATAGGGAGGAACGTAGGGACGTACGAGTGTTACTGCTGACGTTTTGCAATGTTAACAAATGATAAAGAATTTATCCAATCCCAATCCACGGGTTGCAGGTTTGCTTATGATAGTGAAGATAAGTTCGGCCATTTTATTTGGGGAGATACTCGACTCTTTGTTTAAATTGATATCCCATGTAGTAGCCCCAAAATTCGGCAGTGCATATGGTGACCTAAGACACAAGATATGCTGCACATGTCGCCTGTAAGTTCTGTACGACAGATAAACTAAAACGGCATCACTCTTCAGAACTACATTTAGCAAAACGTACACGAAAAACGACTGTTCCTGAACAGGGTCCTAAATTACAGGTAGGATATGAAATGGATTTGGTCAGGGCCGTAAATTACATGGAGGCGGAGGAGGCAGCTGCCTCCTCCAACTTTTGAGCCAAAAAAAATTAAAATTTAAAGTTCATTAGAATTTATGTTGTTTCCAATAACTAAGAACATGATACCTCCCTTAAAAAGCATTCCAAATCTTTCTTTTAGAATGAGTTAGTCAAGTAACATCTTAGAAGGCCCTAGAATCAAGGATTTTGCACGAAACGTGTTCAGTGTGCACAAAATGTGCTCAGGGTCTGGGGGCCTGGGCCTAATTTCCTGCCTCTTCCAAATTGAAGGTTAATTTACGGCCCTGGATTTGGTACTTAGTGTCTTTGGATTTTTTTGTCTCGCTACATACACCTTGTATCTATGGTGCAAATAAGGTTTATAACAGTTCTGAGTGACAGTTTATACCAGTCCCGTGGGAATTCGGGTTAGAATAGGTCCTCAGCACCCATTGCTAGTCGTAAGAGGTGACAAAATGGGGCGGTCCTTCGGATGAGATTGCAAAAACCGAGGCCCCGTGTCTCAGCAGGTGTGGCAGGATAAAGATCCCTCCTTGCTCAATGGCCATAAGCGCCGAGCATAGGCCTAAATTTTGCAGCCCTTCACCGACAATTGTGACGTCTCCATATGAATGAAATATTCTCGAGAGGGACGTAAAACAATATACAAAGTAAAGTTTAAACCAGAGGTATTCGCCTGAAATAGTTTTGTTTACTGATGTCTCGTGTTTCACCACGTACGACTTATTCAGCATGACGCCTTATTTATTGGTCAGTAAAACCCATGAATGATATTGCATTGAACATAGATGGTAACGGCATCCTGACAACTGAACTTTATGACTTAAACTTCGCCATATCTTTGTAGCAACATTCCATTATCACTATGCCTATGATGTTTATGTATCTCAACTGATTCGATACGCGAGAGCATGTTCTATGTATGATCGATTTCTAAATCGACAAATAAGCTTATGTTACTGGGGTTTCAACAGACTCGTTTGAAAGGTGAAGATAAAAAACAGTGATCAATCTCATAACTCCTATAAGTAATACAAAATATTTAGCAAATGCTATGGTTGTTATGATGATCTTATTTGCAAATACAACCTGTCGTAAGGTCGAATACAACCTGTCGTAAGGTCGAATGCTGTCTGACGTGTTTCATACCAATTGTTAGACCGTTCTTTACATACTGATTTTGACTACAGATTATTCCGTTTACCTGATCAAGATAGAGGGCTCACGGCGAGTATGACCGGTTCACAGGTGATGCTTAATCCTCTTAGGAACCTGATCCCACTTCTGATATGTCCAGAGGTCCGTGTTTTCCATACTCTTAATTTTGTATTCTTTATGGAATTTATGAGATTTATCACTGTTCGTTATCTTCGCTTTTCATTCAAACACAAACGTAAAATACCGTCTTCCGAAATTTAACAAACTTCTATATTAATCAAGCTCAACAATATTAACAACATCTAACAGTTCGGAGAAGAAAGTCATTTTAGCTCCTGTGAGATGAAAGCTCAAGTGAGCTTTTCTAATCACCTGTTGTCCGTCGGTCGGTCTTTTCGTCTGTAAACTTTTTTCTTTACATTTTCGACTTCTTCTCCAGAACCATTGGATCAATTTCAACCAAATCTGGCATAAAGCATTCTTAGTGGAAGGGCTATTCGTTCTGTTCAAACGAAGGGCCATGCCCCTTCAAAGGAGAGATAATCACAAAAATAGCGTGGAAATATTTAAAAATCTTTTTAAGAACCACTGGGCTAAAAGAACTGAAATATGCCGTCCACTTCTGCTTCGATATTTTATTGAAAATTAATATTAATGGCAAACTAACAACGCAACTTTATGATAAACAGGATGATTGCAGCTTCTTTGTCGTCGACTTCCCATATTTATGTAGCAATATTCCATTATCACCTGCATATGGTGTTTATGTCTCTCAACTAATTCGATACGCAAGAGCTTGTTCTGCGTATGATCAGTTTTTAAATCGAGGCAGGCTACTGACAAATAAGTTGATGGTGCAGAGTTAATATAAAATATTCTTCAACTCAAATTCTCAAAAATCTTTTGATATTGTCCTTTACAAAATTTAGACTTTTCCCTCAAAATTTGTATAATTTTTTCACCAGAGGGCGCGTTACGCAAGTTTCATTTATAGTGTGTGTAGCGCACGGAGCTCTGGGTAGAGAATGAATTTGTATATTGTATATCTGTAATAAGTAATTCGTACTATGGTTTAGTCTGTTAAGAATTTAATTGCAAGTAAGAGATGGTTTCCATCTACATCTGTGTAAAATCCTCAGTCACTGTAAAATTGAATCTCAGCAGGAATCCACCGTATAGTTTCATAACTATTTCCTTATAGGAATTATGAGATTGATCATTGTTCGTTATCTTCATCTTTCTATTCATCATCGGAAGAAAATCAGCAGTACCTCTCCAAGATGACCACACCCACTGTCAAGGTAATTACATTCAGTTCACATTCTTTGTTTTTGATGGATGAAATTTCGCGGAGCTTAATTTTAGGTCACTGATACAACTTTCTGATCTGTTTTACGCATTACCGACGATTGATTGTATCTTGCTTAACGTCTCACTCGAGAATTTTTCACTCATATGGAGACGTCACCAAGACCGGTGAAGGGCTTCAAATTTAGGCCTACGCTCGGCTCTTACGACCATTGAGCAATGAGGGTTCTTTAGCGTGCCACACCTACTGTGACACGGGTCATCCGTTTTTAAGGTCATCTTCGAGGACCCGTGACAATCACATCTGATGCCGAGCGTTTGGCAATGGAACTGTCACTACCTGTTTTAACGACTTCGGTGTGTCGCGGCCGGGATTCGAACCCCGGGCCTTCCGCATGCGGGGCGAAATCTATAACCTCTCGGCCATTACCGACGAAGGGAAAACGTTCTGATTTGTTTAACGCACTATCAACGAAGGGACAACTTTCTGACTGTTTAACACACTACCGACCAAGGGACAACTTTCTGATCTATTTAACGCACTACCGATGCAGAAACAACTTTCTGATTGTTTAACGCACTACCGATGCAAATACAACTGTCTGATCTGTTTAACCCACTACCGACGAAGGGACAACTTTCTGATGTGTTTAACACATTACCGACGCAGAAACAACTTTCTGACTGTTTAAAGCACTACTGACGAAGGGACAACTTTCTGATCTGTTTAACGCACTATCGACGAAAGGAAAACTTTCTGACTGTTTAACGCACTACCGACGAAGGAACAACTTTCGGATCTGTGTAACGCACTACCGACGAAGGGACATCTCTCTGATCTGTGTAACGCACTACCGACGAAGGGACAACTCTCTGATCTGTTTAACGCACTACCGACGAAGGGACAACTCTCTGATCTGTGTAACGCACTACCGACGAAGGGACAACTTTCTGATCTGTTTAACACACTACCGACCAAGGGACAACTTTTTGATCTGTTTACGTACTACCGACAAAGGGAACTTTTTGATCTGTTTAACGCACTACCGACGAAGGGACAACTCTCTGATCTGTTTAACGCACTATCGACGAAGGGACAACTTTCTGACTGTTTAACGCACTACCGACGAAGGGACAACTCTCTGATCTGTTTAACGCACTATCGACGAAGGGACAACTTTCTGACTGTTTAACGCACTACCGACGAAGGGACAACTCTCTGATCTGTTTAACGCACTATCGACGAAGGGACAACTTTCTGATCTGATTAACGCACTATCGACGGAGGGACAACTCTCTGATCTGTTTAATACACTACCGACGAAGGGACAACTTTCTGGTCTGTTTAACGCACTATCGACGAAGGGTGCGCTGCCGATACCGTTCAAGGTGTTCTCCGGCTATCAAATTTTCAGTGTACTGTACCGGGTGTCAGTATGTGTACTGTACTGTACCGGGTGTTAGTATGTGTAGTGTACCGGGTGTCAGCATGTGTACTGTACCGGGTGTTAGTATGTGTAGTGTACCGGGTGTCAGTATGTGGTGTAGTGTACCGGGTGTCAGTATGTGTAGTGTACCGGGTGTTAATATGTGGTGTAGTGTACCGGGTGTCAGTATGTGGTGTAGTGTACCGGGTGTCAGTATGTGGTGTAGTGTACCGGGTGTCAGTATGTGGTGTAGTGTACCGGGTGTCAGTATGTGGTGTAGTGTACCGGGTGTCAGTATGTGGTGTAGTGTACCGGGTGTCAGTATGTGGTGTAGTGTACCGGGTGTCAGTATGTGGTGTAGTGTACCGGGTGTCAGTATGTGGTGTAGTGTACCGGGTGTCAGTATGTGGTGTAGTGTACCGGGTGTCAGTATGTGGTGTAGTGAAGCTGGTATTGAGGTGTATTGATGTTGTGGTTATGGATATAAATGTTATTGGAATTCTTGCTATTTGCATCCCCGCGTTGTACTGTAGTTATAACATTAAGAGCGGGCTTAACCCAAATGATGCACTGCAATTTTATTGTTTAATATACAATCATAGCTACCCTCTACTGCCTTCTACCAATTAACATAATATTTTGTATTATAGTTTTATGATTTTGTGATATTATCACACTTTGAAATCTCCAAATATTCGTGTTCAACGAAAGAATGAAACCATGCACGCTACCATTATGTTACAAAGAACTGTGGACCACGTTTTACATAAGAAATTTGCGACTAAGACCAAAATCTTTTTTTGCAATTTAATTTATTCTTTACTTTTATCAAATTTTGATTTTAATGTGAATAAGAAGCTTTTAGGTATGTAATTATGGTGTCCGGATAGGGTCATGTGCATAAGTGTTATAGCACGTTTCTTAAAACGCAATATCACGTTAATACACAACATGCCACCGCGCTGAGTGTTGAACTAATACACAACACGCCATCGCTCTATAACACAACACGCCGTCGCGCTATCACGCTAATACACAACACGCCGTTGCACTAATACATAACACGCCGTCGCGCAAACACGCCATTGCACTGTCACGTTAACACACAACATGCCGGTGTGTTAGCGTGACAGCACGACGGCGTGTTGTGTATTAATGTGTTAACGCGACAGCACGACGGCGTGTTGTGTATAAGCGGCGTGTTAGCGTGACAGCGCGACGGTGTGTTGTGAATTAGCGTGATAGCGCGACGGCGTGTTGTTTTAGCGTGATAGAGCGATGGCGTGTTGTGTATTAGCGGCGTGCTAGCGTGACAGCGCGACGGTGTGTTTTGTGTTAGCGTGATAGCGCGACTGCGTGTTGTGTGATAGAGCGATGGCGTGTTGTGTGATGGCGCGTTTTAAAAAACGCTCTGTTGCACTTTTGCACATGGTCCTATCAGGACACTATATGTAATTGTATGCAAGATTAAGTTGACGTGTTTATAGAACTATGTGACATTTTTAGTCAATTCTAATTGAATCAGACTTCTTCGATCCGCGCCGTAAACTCTGCGTTAGAGTTCGCGCCGCGGATCAAATAAGTGTGTTTTAATTAGATTGTATTTTTAGTCTTTTTCTGTAAGGCATCTACTGGTATTTATAACTACATGTATCACTGAAGACACATTATTTGTCGAAATGCGCATCTGGTGTATCTAAATTGGTACCGTATAAGTTTTACATTATGACCCCTGGGTCGAGGCCTCTGCTAGTGGACTGTCCCGAGAGTCTCTACAGCCCAGTAGCTAAGTTCTTCGTTACTAGCTTGAAAATACGGATGTATATTTAATTGCTGTGATAAAATTTAGAACTTCATTTCAAAATTAAGGATTATCTCCCCCATGCATAGCTCTTATCCTTAGACGAATTTGACTCCACTTTTTGGCACTCTGTTTTTCCCTAAAATAGCTCTTACAAGTTTATTGTTATTTTGGATTTCAAACATTTCAGTTGAGCATCACTGAAGAATTATTTGTCGAAATGCGCATCTGGTGCATCAAAATTGGTACTGTATAAGTTTTACATTATGACCCCTGAGTCGAGGCCTCTGCTGGTGGACTGTTAGTCCTCGAGGATCTCTACAGCCCAGTAGCTAAGTACTTCGTTACTAGCTTGAAAATACAGATGTATATCTAATTGCTGTGATAAAATTTAGAACTTCATTTCAAAATGAAGGATTATCTCCCTCATGTAAAACTTATACGGTACAAATTTTGACGCACCAGATGCGCATTTCAACAAATATCTCTTCAGTAATGCTCAATCGAAATGTATGAAATCCGAAATAACAAACTAAATATACATCCGTATTTTCAAGCTAGTAACGAGGTACTTAGCTACTGGGCTGTAGAGACCCTAGGGGACTATCAGCATAGCTCTTATCCTTAGACGAATTTGACTCCACTTTTTGGCACTCTGTTTTTCCTTAAAATAGCTCTTACAAGTTTATTGTTATTTCGGATTTCAAACATTTCGGTTGAGCATCAACAAAGAGACATTATTTGTCGAAATGCGCATCTGGTGCATCAAAATTGGTACCGTATAAGTTTTATATGTAGCTTGTTAAGCAGCTCAGCTAGTTAATGATGTTATCTTTATTTCATAGTATCAGCAGGGCCCTGTTTGGTATATATAGATACACTGCGAATAAACATAAAGGGACAAAACTACTCACAAACAAGTATAGTAGCCATGTACGCATTCATTACAAACATTTTCTATCTGAAAGATCTTTCTAAAAACTTTATTCCTATGTATATAACTAAGGAAATGATTGAACATACTAAATGTACATATCAATATTGCTTTTACAATTCAAATCATTTAAATTCGCGGAGACCAAATTTCGTGGGTAAGATTTTACGGTTTTGGCGGATGTGTAATTTCATGGATATGGTATCTGTACAATGAAACATAAGAAAATAGTGTAATTCGTCGGAATTTGAAATTGACATTCCACAAAAGTTAGCCTACGCGAAATCTGATGATCCCGCAGAATTTTCTCATATTTTCAAAGCCATGACTATGATGGTATATAGTCTAAATGTAAATGAGTATGATTTTGCACCGGGTACGACTTAACACTTGAATGGTACGAAGTCGTTGAGGTCTGCCTTTTTAGTGGGAGTCTGGACCCACTGCAACATTTGGTCAACAGTTACAATCCACACATCCTGAAATCGATGTATAAATACTCAAAACTCAACCGTTACAATTCACACATCCTGAAATCGATAATAAATACTCAAAACTCAACCTTTACAATTCACGCATCCTGAAATCGATGTATAAATACTCAAAACTCAACCGTTACAATATACACACCCTGAAATCGATAATAAATACTCAAAATTCAACCGTTACAATATACACATCCTGAAATCGATAATAAATACTCAAAACTCGACAGTTACAATATACACATTCTGAAAACGATGTATAAATACTCAAAAGTTAAAATCCAAACATCCTGAAATTAATGTATAAATGCTCAAGACTCAAACATCCTGAAAACGATGTATAAAAGTTCAAAACTCGGTTCAAAATAGTTTTCATTATCATAAAAAAAAAAAATACCACACACACGCACACTAGTCTAGCTGTACTGCAACTAGATGTTACCTATTTTGAATCTATCTTCTGTAGATCACTTTAAAAACAATAACTAAAATTGAATACAGACACAGTCTTCGCTATGACACCCGACAACCTGTATATTGGGTCCATACATGTAGCACAAGTGTGGTCGCTGTATACAGAGTACCGGGTGTCAAAGCGAAGACACATACTTACGCTAGTGTGTGTGTGTTTCATTGAGGAAAGCAGTAACGCGCTATATTGTTTACACATCATTTCCAAGGTAACGTGTGTATGCGATGTTTCGTGACTTACATCAAAAGCAGCCCTTATGTAATCCACAAACTCCACAGTGCCCTCTAGTTTGTAATCCGTCTTCATCCAGATAGGATCCAGAACAAGAACGTAGGGTTCCTTGTTGCCTTCATAGTGCGAGGCGAAGCTGGAACAGATCAGGCAGTGTACCATGTGCTTCATGTTTATTAGGAAATGATGCGATGTTGTGTAATTAACTGCGTCAGAAATGTGTATTTACGTCTGATAATTAAATGTCGATGTTAACGATTTCACTCCAAAAACTTCACTAGTCGCTGGACCTAGAGATTGTATCTACCAAGTAAACATTAAGCCGCTGCTGGTGAACAATTAGAGACATAAAAATAATTTGTTTTCCCCATCATTACCCCACCTAACCTCGATTGTTCAAGTGAACTTTCTATATTTCATTGCGGATTACTTTTTCCATTTTGGTTTCCTAAATTTCCAAAAACATCTAAATAAACTTCAATGAACATAAGAACCCTATCTCTTCTAAAAGCTAATGTTTCAACCCTGTCCATTCTAAAATCAAGTATCTCAGCCCTTCTAGAAGCTAATTATAAGAAATATTTTCAGAACGTTCTTCTCATGAACAAAGCTCAAAACCAGGACGTTATACTTTATGTATGAGGATGAATCATTTCTTCAAACCATGATCCCTGATATCAAAAACAGGATCATGATAGAGTTTTTAGCTTTATATAGGAGTGTTTAATCTGTTCCTAAAAGCCCCCAAGGGCTCATAGTGTGAACTTATTATACAGACACCCTGGTTTGTTTATTTGTTTCACGTCTTGTCGAAAAAATTTCACTTTCAATGTGGCGCCATCAGCTGTAGGTGAAGTACCATAAAAAAGCTATTGCATGACTCCCAGGGGCCGTAGCAGTTGGGGTTCTTGAACGTGTCAGCACCTGCCGCGACCTCCGTATTTAAGGTCATATCCGAAAGATTAGCGACTCTCTCTTCTAAATGCTGAGATATTGGCGAGGGAGTAGTCACTTACCTTTTTAATGACGTAGTTTTCACGCAACCAAGACGTAAGTAGGATGAACACATGGACTTCCGGTCACGAAGCGAACGTCGTAACTACTGACTCACCTCGACAGATGGAAAATAACTTACTTATTGTAAAGAAGATCGAACACGTCCTTTTTAGTGTCTATCCCAGGACATCCGGCTGGTGAAGGACATTTGCTATCCTTCCACGCCAAGTCGGCTACAAGCACCTGCCATTTACCTAAAACACGATTCTTCTCCATATCAATCAAGAGCATTGTTTTCATTTAATAATAAAATTCGCTCACTAATATCTCAACTTTGTACCCAGTGTCTAATTCAAGTTTGAGATGATTTTTTGGGTTGTCATAGGATACATACGGCGGCAATTCTACACATATTGCATGCTACTTGACATAAAGATAACATTGGCTTTGAAATGATTACACTGGCAGACAGATAGATAGATACTAGGGTATATAGATAGGAATGTGAAATGTGGTAAATGGACCCCGTTACCTGGGTATTTGAGGGTGGGAGATGTCCCAGTGGTACACAGATTCTCAGTTGGCGGGAAATCATACGTGAACGGCCATTTGTAATTCAATTGTTGGTCATACTGATTTGTAACGCAGCCGGCATCGTACATATAACCAGTGTTACCCATGGCTGAAAAGATAAAACAGTAACCAATTTTACCCAAATAACCAGTTTTACCCATGGCTGGAACGATAAAACACGTCTTTTATACGTAGAGTCACTCACAAAACACATCGCACATATACAAGTAGCAAGACTTTGTGCTAAACATGACTGGAATGACAAAACGCATTGTACATAGTGCAATACGTGACTGGATCGACAAAACAAATTGTATATATGCTACACATGACTAGATCGACAAAAGAAATTGTATATATGTTACACATGACTAGATCGACAAAACAAATTGTATATATGCTACACATGACTACATCGACAAAACAAATTGTATATATGCTACTCATGGCTGTCCAAGACATCCACAAAACAAGGAAAAGCCTCTGTTACCGGTGAATTCGATATTGCCGGCAGTTGAGAGTTGTGGTAGTCTGACCCCTTTAACTGCAGTCTCGTTGATTCCCGCTGTTTTTAATTCTTGTTTGATGTCTGAAATACAAAACAAATCTTATTCTTCGATTTATTCCCTAAACTTTAAACCATTTCCAAGTGATTTAGACCATTTTTACTACTGTTGTTAGTTATATACAATGCTGATATCAAATCTATATTTTCTATATTTTTGCCTCTTCTTTCAGCGTCTTGTCAAAGGACAGTGATAAAGTCTAAACGGATACTTTAATTCGTGTTGACAAGGTTACTGTAAACCGACTATTATTCGCGAGCGAAACATTTTCGCGAGGTTAACAAGAACCTCATAATCGCAAATATTTCTCACAACGAAAACAGTCCTTTCTTATCTCTTGTATATGTTTAAGATAAATTAAACTCGGTCCCGGTAATTAGTCGCCGCAAACCAGATAATTACTCGTAAATCACGAAATAAAAGTCGTCGCAAATAAAAGTCGATTTACAGTCTCGGTATTTTTGAAGACACAAAGAGAGAACAAAATCCAGAAGAATTCAGCTTTTTGAGAGAGAAAGTAGGGCGGCTTTAGTCCAGCTGAGTGGTAGCCTTACTTTTCATCATGTTAATCAGGTCTCGCTGTGTGGTGGGAATAGTTCCATCGTTAGAGTTCACCCCGATTTCAAACCCTCCATCAAAGTAACGCTTGACCAGTCCTATGTTTGAACCTTGGTTCTGGATAAAGAAGGTTCCCCTAATTTCACAGCCATTGGGGTTGTCGACCACAAAGATCTGATTATACAGGGGTTCGTATTCCTCATTGAGGATATAGTCCATGGTCAAAACTACTAACTGGGGTACATCCGTCAGATTCAGACCCCCGGGAGCAGCAGAGTCTAAAAAACAACGACAGTTGGGGAGCTGACAGTTGGTGGCGGGGTCGCACTTTCCCTGGGCGGAGACCCCAAGGGCTAGGGCAGCCAGTAATACAAGAATTGGGAACATTTTCATCGACCGTCTCACGTTCCGACCAATATTCAAGTGTAAGTGTACTGAGAAATCTTATCTCAAACAAAGTCCAGACCACGCAGGATCAGCGGGAAACAACTGGTCATTTTCCCATCATTGAGCCATGTCAACGAATATGCCCGATCCTACTCAGAGGCGGATATGTTTTTAATGACATAGTAAATAAAGATTCTGTTGTTTCTTCTTCTGGGTATCAAACGGTGTGTGAATACCCCGTATAATGGCCTCGTTGTCAGACGTGCAAACTGCATGGCGACCTGGGTCATTAGATAAGGTGTCTGTATCTCCAGAAAGAGAACGAACAGATGGTGTTCGCCACAATCTGTGTGATTATGTACGCGGAAGACCGCCGTTCTTGTACTTCTGTATGACATTCAGTACTTAGAATCTTACCTAAATCTTATATACATGTATATATAATCTTTATACTGTCAAATAGACGAAGCAGATCGGAACATCTCGGTACTTAGTCTTGTGTTTTGTTTGGTTTCATCAGAAATATATGGCCAGGTGAAACAGGGTTTGTGAAGGTTTTGTTCCGTTTTCTGTCCGTCCCTCGTCCCGTTTTCTGTCCGCCCCTCGTCCCATTTTGAGTTTAGTTCATTTCAAAGGTACACACACGCTTATTGACGAGCTAGAGGATTTTAATTACGTTGACATTTCTAGAAATAATTTTCATTACACGGGATCTTGGTATAGTTTTTGTCTGAATAAACTGCACACATGTACTGATCCCTTGTCAGTCGTGACAGAGATTCAAACCATTTGCTGATCACAAAGCGTTCAACCAGTGGACTACCGTAGAGACCTATTAATGTACAATCCTGAATCTGTTTTATGCCTGTCTCTGTTTCATGTACTTTCATTTTGTAAAAGAAAATCTCAATATGTTTTCTCTAGTTGTAATTGAAGTTTCGAGCAATTTTCCATTCCCCTTTGTTGCCTTGGAAACAAAACGTCAATTGCAATTCCTCTTTGAGGCATGGATTTTGAATTTTGTTCTCTATGTATAACATACATGTAAAAGTGATGCAAGTAAAAATCTCTGTGAAATAGAATATAAAACTAAACCGGATGTTTACTGTGAAATAGAGAATATAAAACTAAACAGGATGTTTACTGTACATAATATTTCCCCGGTCTCTGTGAAATAGAGAATATAAAACTAATCAGGATGTTTACTGTACATAATATTTCCCCGGTCTCTGTGAAATAGAGAATATAAAACTAAACAAGATGTTTACTGTACATAATATTTCCACGGTCTCTGTGGCTCAGTGGTTAGAGCGTTCGCACCCTGACTGGTTGTGGGTTCGAGCCCTGTATGTGACTATACCATGTATAGCTTCATACTTTAAAAGTTAGTGACTGCTTTTTCGATCGCCAAAATTTAGAAGTGAAAGTTCAGATAAGATCTTAAAACGGGACGTGTCGCGGCTGGCGTTGGTACGATAAAGAAACCTCACCGCTTGCGGAGCTGAGCGCTAAATTTGTGGTATTTCACCTACAGCTGGTGACATCTCAATATGAGTGAATTTTTTAGAAGGGACATTAAACAATCAAACAATGCAGTCATCTAATTAACCAGCAACTTATAAGTATTTTCTTGTCAAAACAAACATCATATGAAAGATGACATTACAAACGGAGTCCCGTGTTGCGGAAGGCGTTGGCACAATAAAGAACCCTCACTGGGCTAAGCTAGATCTAGATTTGTGGTACTTCAGCTACAGCTGATGATTCTCTATGATTTTTTCCCGATGGGACATAAAACAAACAACAACAAAAACCATAGAAAGCTATAAGAACTAGTCGGATGGCATTGAATGGTACTCAGGTTTTTTTGAACGTGTTAACCGATGACTGGTGTAACTTCTCGAGAAGTATGATGTTCAAAGAATGTCGTCTCCTGGCAAATAATCCCTCGTGTTTGTACGCGAGGTTAGGCTACAAGTTCTATATTGGTTTTGAATTAATAAAAGATGGGTAGTCTAACAGAAAAAAAAGTTTAGTGATTGGTTACTGTGTAAAGCAGCCTGAAGGGTGGGACGAAGATCGATTTGATAATATCTATATAAGCTTTTCTTATACAAATAGCTTGATATCCTGACAGAAATTCTGCAATCTTACAACTCACTGTATAACACACACGTGTTATTCACTCCTGGAAAATGCGAAGTGGTACTTTGTTACGAGCACGTGTTTTAATGTTGTTTTCTGTTTTACCATTGCCTTATGTCGCAGGTAAGACTCATGTTACACAGTTTAAATTTATCTGCAATTAAGAAATAAATTTCATTTTTGAGAACATTAACTGCGACGCTTCACGCCAGCATAGGACCGGTACTTAATGAACAGCATAGGACCGGTACTTAATGAACAGCATAGGACCGGTACTTAATGAACAGCATAGGACCGGTACTTAATGAACAGCATAGGACCGGTACTTAATGAAGCGCGTTAGCGCGCCATGAAAAGTTTGCTGGCGTGAAGCATTGCAGTTTCATACCCTCCTGTATTTTTCAAAAATGAAGTTTATTTCTTATATTTACATTTTCCTTTTATTCCTGTCGGAATTCCCAATCGTTAAGATAGTCGCACTAAATTTATCAAGATTCATACGCACATCGTTCACATTCACGCGGATATAACTATCATGTCAACTGTTAACATGGTTAAAGACCAAAGGCAAAGACATTGGAAATGGAAATGTCAATATGGATTTTTAAAAAACCCAACGTTTTGATAATGGAACTCCATCAAATACTGACATAACCGTTCAACTTCATGTGATATTTTATTGCACTAGTATATATTTATCACATTAATTATCCCTTTGTTTCAGAATATCTCGAGACAACGTTTTCAAAGGTAACATCTATAAGTAACAAAATGGCGAACACAAACATTCTTTGGCGGAAGTCCGGAGGAATGATGACCTGCCTAGCGACCTGTGCCAGAGACAGCAGGTGCGTGTCCTGCTTCCTAGACGGTCAGTCCTACTGCAGTGGACATAGTGCTATTTATAGAACCAGCAGTACCCTACAAGACTCTCAGGGCTTGCAGTACTACGAAGTACAAGGTGATTTTTTTGTTGATCGATCAATTTTATGACAATTCTAAACTATTCGCAACAGCACATATCTCTTTCGTTGAAAATATAACCTATATGTACACAAGCAGTGACGGATCCAGATGGGGGTTCCGGAGGGTTGAAAAAAAAAACCCTTTTGTCAGAAAATTGTGCTAAAACAGGTAAAGATAACGCATTTTGAGGGTGGAATCCCCCTTGTAAACCAAAATTAATGGTAGAACACCCCCCACCCTTTAAAAATTCCTGGATCCGCCCCTGACAAGGTATGTGTATGTGGCAAACGAAGTACTGGTGAATTTCATATCTGAGTACAGAAATGGGGAAAGAAATGCAAACAATATACATGTACTTATCTAGTAAATGGTAGAAAATATCTGGATTTGCTGATTACAGATGTATCCCTTGCCTAAGGAAATCCAGCCATTGAATATAATATAATATCTCATTATTACCCAATTCGCCGAGGCAATATTGTGCCCACGATGAAATTTACATGGAAACCGGAAACGAAACACAACACATGTCAAGAAATTCCTAGCAAAATCTCCGGTGTAGAAAAACCGTTATGAATCAGTGACCGGCTACTATTAATCAGCATGTAATATGGTCCTATTCAAGACCGGACGGAATTTCTTGTCATGAGAAGAACCGCAAACAGTATATAAAACGCCCGTGAAAATGCTTGCATAGGGTATTTTTAT
This sequence comes from Ostrea edulis, assembly GCF_947568905.1. NCBI lineage: Eukaryota > Metazoa > Mollusca > Bivalvia > Ostreida > Ostreidae > Ostrea > Ostrea edulis. The sequence goes on along the minus strand of NC_079165.1, from coordinate 26,693,891 downwards.
CAAGCCATAATTTGTAGAACTTTGATTCAGGTACAATCTGATTAAAATAAGATCTTTTGATCTGCTCTGTTATTGTAGCGGATTCAAAACAGCTAATTTTAATTAGATTGATTCAGGTAGTATCAGCCATCATCAGGCTGTGACATACTTTCTTTGCATTGTATGAATAAAGGGTCTTAGTTTAAAACTGTGATTAGAGGTAGATAGACAAACCAAGAGTTCTGTGTGCAAAATATTTCCCCAAATTTGACCAAGTTCAACAACCTGCGAATATTTAAAACATCAAAGAAAATAAAAAATTGTTGAGAATCAAAATCCTTGCACTATGCAAATCTTATTATTTACAAAGAACTGTGAGGGGAGTTCAAAAGACAATCCATTCCCTTTTTTATCATAATATGTCCTGAAAACGGACTGGGTTCAACAACCTGTAATTTTCTCAAAAAATTGGTGAAAATCAAAATCCTTGCCGCACGCACACCTTCCATATCCATACAAATACTCTGTAAAATAATGTCCTCCCTTGAAAACTGTGGAAGGAAAAATAAAAGACAAATCATGTGCTCTCTATGTAATAATTCCTCAAAACTGATCAAATTCAAGAACCTGTAATTTTCTCAAAGATTAAAGAAAATCAAAATCCTTGACACATACATACCTTCAATACCCATATAAACACTTTGTAAAATAAGGTTTCACTTGAAAACCGTGGACGGAATTCACCGGACAAATCATATATTCTCTATGTAATATTTTCTCGAAACGGACTAAGTTCAACAACCTGTAATATTCTCAGAAATTGAAAAAAAAAATCAAAATCCTTGTCACATGCACATTTCAATACCCATACAAACACTCTGTAAAACAAAATGACCCTCACTTGAAAATCGTGGGAGGAGTTCACCGAACAAATTATGTACCCTCCATATAACAATAATTTTCAAATAAAGGGACAAAACTCCTGCAAGAGAGGTCAAAATGGATCAAAATTGTAACATGATCTAGAGTGATCCACAAAGAAGCCACATACCAAGTTTCAACTTGATGAGTGACAGAAAAATCAAATTAGAAACAGAAAACCCCGAACGGACGGATGGACGGACATGCAGACATTGCTGTACCATAATACGGGAGGTGCCGTCTACCGACGGGCAAATTAAACACGAAGACCTAACATTGTTAAGAGCAAACCTTCAGCAGATTTCGCATACATACATTCATAATATAAAATTTACTATAATACATGTAGTTTTCTGCATGTTACCGGCCACTGCCAATTGTGGCTGTGTGCGAATAACAGCCTAAAGTTTTTGTATGGATACATACATTGTACAAGTACTGGTCACTGGGTGCTAGAAATTTGGGAGTGGATGTACAGCAGCAATTTTTGTTTGCTCTCTGTCTATTTGTGCGTCAGAGGAGATCGTTACAAAAACATTGTTTACCTTTCAAATAATTGATTATCTTCCATATAATTTCTAAGATGCATGTGTTTTTCAACATTCTAATTGTTATTTATTTAATTTGCCTGAAAAAAGTTGAGAGACCTTGATGTCACTAAATTATACATGCATAGGTCTAAAACTAAAACAAGAGTTGCGCAAACCGTACATCATACACCCGTCATACAATGTAAGCTGAACTGTGAACTGATTACATGTACATCATACGCCCGTCATACAATGTAAGCTGAAATGTGAACTGATTACATGTACATCATACACCCGTCATACAATGTAAGCTGAACTGTGAACTGATTACATGTATTTCTCGGAGAAGGAGGTGACGATAGATCAAAATGGCTGTGATAAGTGAAAGTGCAGACGGTTTTACAATTTTCAGTTACTTGGAGCTATTATGGACTTTAGTTTATGAATTGGGTTAAGAAATTCAACTTAGAAATGATATCTTATGCTGCACATTCTAAGTAATAGCTTGTTGCAATGCTCAAACACTCTGGTCGTATTGTACCAGGGCCCAGCTAAAAGTCGACCAAAAAATGATAGGCATTTTTCCGAATTCATTTCTGCATATCTTGGGAAGTATACGGAAGTCGGGGTTGAACTTTAGTAGTAATGTAAAATGATTATGTATGAATATATTAGAATACAGAGTAGAATTTTATACCATTTGGTTTATTGTTTTTACATCGGCTAACTTGGGTACTCTATATTTAGTGTTCTATACTTTTACTCTTTAATAGTAAATTCGAACCCAAGTGATATAATTGCCCGTGGGGCATGTAGAACATAGAATTCTTCAGGTTAAAGACTTACATATTTCATCAAACTGTGTCCACCAACTCTGACCTCCAAGTAACTAGATTACAGGAGCACGCCACCACTTCCTTTGGGCTAAAATAGGCTGAGCCTGCTGCCCAATCCCTTTCACGTTTTGTGAATAAAATTATTATAAATCAAAATCAAACTGTTCCTTGGAATCAATGACCACCTATTTGCACAAGGATAATTTTTTATATGCATGCATTGATTTGTGTTAAATATTCTTTTACACAGTGTTTCCTTTCTAGATCCAGCCAGTAAATTAGGATGTGTAGCGGTACCAGGGGACACCGGATATTGCGTCAAACTATACGTCACCAAGCTGTCCTGGCCAGACCAAGTGGCGTCGTGTCAGGCTGACAACATGAGGCTAGCCTCTCTGACCAAAGATGTCAGGGTCAATTTTGTCAGAAACTACCTGTTTGCGATAGGTATGGTGTCCCGTACTGATTGTTTAGCTAATCACGCTGATTTTAATTTTGTTTACTATATATTTTATGGATTGTTCAGTAGATGAACATTAATTTAATTTAATTCATTTTCGGTGAAATCAACTTACAAGTCCAAATTAATCTACGATCGTTTTGATAAACGATATGAAAATGTGGGATGTATAACTATTCTTATAACGCGCTTCATGAAAAGTATGCTAGCGTGAAGCGTCACGGTTCATTGTCTCATGCATTCTTAAAATGTTTCTGTCGAAATTCCCATCCGTGGAAATAGACGTACTATAGTTATCAAGATTCATACGCACATTGTTCACAACTGCAACGTATTCATGAGAAAATGTCTATCACTACAATTTGCACAGATAGCAAAGGCTAAACATTGGAAATGTAAATATATCTGTAATTGTAAACATATGTTGAAGAAATACTCTATTTCTATACAGGGCATGCACAGGCCGTGACTGTTGGCGCGTCCCTCAATTCTGGGACATGGAACTGGATGTCGGGGGACATTCTTTTATTTAATTCTCCCCATTGGGGGCCAGGGGAGCCCACGTCAGGCCCAGGGGAGGAGTGTGTCATCATGGCTTACGGTATTAGCTATCAATTCAACGACGGGCAATGCGGTACACTGAAATCCTTCCTTTGTGATCTGGTGTATATAGCAGATTAAAGCCATTCTGAATAAATTCTATGATTCAATTAATGTTCAAAATGTAGAAGGGAACACAGATTTAATCATTCTCTCACCAGAGGGCGCCTTAGGCAAGCTCCACCTACTCCGGGGCTGTACTTGTAGGTGAAGTTTGCGTATCGTGCCCTTTAACTTTTTCAACTTTGTGACAAAGGGTTGTTAAATTGATACAACATTCAGTGTCAATATGATAGAATAAGCAAAAACATGATTCCACGGCTAGCCAGAGATTAAAACTCTCCTTAAGAACGGAAATATTCCAGCCAGGTATATACGAAGATAAAAAGTACAAAATCGCTTTACATATACCAATTGTTAGGCGGTTCTTTACATACTGATTTTGACCACGGATTACTCCGTTTACCTGATCAAGATTGAGGATTCACAGCTGGTGTGACCGGTCAACAGGGGGTGCTTACTCCTAGGCACATGATCCCACCTCTGGTGTTGCCCAAGGGTCTGTGTTTAACATACTCTTAATTTTGTATTAAAGTTTGACTTTGTTCTTATTTTCACTTCTCATGTTTGACATTGTATGTACATTCAGAGCAAAGGTGCGGCTATTTATCTGATTTTCACACGTGTAATATTGATGACAAATACAAGAAATATAGTTATTGAATTGTGGGTAAATAGATTAGGTCAAGGTCACGTCAGTATTAATCTGAAACACTGTTGTTGATACTATACAGAGCATAGCGTTCTAACTGGAGAAAGAAAGAAAGAAAGAGAGAGAGAGAGAGAGAGAGAGAGAGAGAGAGAGAGAGAGAGAAGCTTGTGTCAATTTTGTGGTCAAAAATCAAGTTCACATTCAGATGATCAAGTATAAACCTTTTTAAAGATTGTTTCACAGTAACGAGATTAAAGGCACAGATGAAAGAATTGATAAATGAACTCAAAGTTGAACCAATCATGGTCAGTAAAGTATTGTGGATTCAGATTTTCAGGCCTGTGCATGATGTGGAGATTTTAGTACGAGGACCAAATGTCGAGTCCTGTGTTTGAACTCTATCCTACAGTGATTCTCTCAACATTAAAGGGGCATGGACACGATTTGAGATGAAAAATTTCAAATTTTTTCTTCACACAATTAAAGAGTTTCTAGTCTTGGACACATCTCCTGTTTGTTTTAAAGTATAGTATTAATGCCTTAGAAATATACTTTTATATCGTGTAATTGTGTAGTATTTCTTGAGGCCTGGATTTGACAATGCCATAATTATTTCTTGATTGTAACTCGACGGAAGTCAATAATCGAATAAAAACAAATCCCTAATATTCTCTCCTTGTGTGTTTTCTGGTTTGGCAATTGAACTGTAAATCCTTTCGCCGTTATGTTTCCTAACACATTTAGTGTCCACTTTCACTACCGTATATTGTAAATATTAATTAATCACTTGGAGTTAATATCCGTAATTAGTTTCTAGAAGGAAATTTACACTGATGTGATAAATTAGATTAGCATACTTGAATAGACTGAGATAGATTCATCGACCGAGATCAATACGTCTACATTGAAATATTCAGACGTGGTAAAATATGACTTCATGGGTATTTCTTGCGATCATCACACAAAACATTTTAATTAACTCACCTTTGGTTGTTGGCGACATCGTGTGCATTATTATCTACTTTTTCAAATCGAATCCATACTAACAGTTTTAATGAGTGGATGTATTATTTGACAGTCTTGATTTATAGAGGTTGTATATTGGTTTATGGTTTTCTCGAGATCGGTATCACTAATCCCGATTTCTACCGGTAGATCAACATCCCTGTAGTCTTGATTTCTAGATCAGCGTCACTGTAATCTTGATTTCTAGATCAACATCCCTGTAGTCTTGATTTCTAGATCAGCGTCACTGTAATCTTGATTTCTAGATCAGCGTCTATGGCATGTCAAACGTTGCAATATTTGATCTTTTCCATTTGTATTCTATATTTTCCATTTGCATTGTATAATTTTTCATTTGCATTGTATAATTTCCATTTGTATTCTATAATTTTCCATTTGTATTCTATATTTTCCATTTGTATTCTATAATTTTCCATTTGTATTCTATATTTTCCATTTGCATTGTATAATTTTTCATTTGTATTGTATCCAGGGAATGTTTATTTTGATTTGTTACGAAGGATTTCATTAGTTAACATCACTAATGTACTACATATGTAGACGTGCTTAGCACACAGGGCCGTAGCAATGACGGTTCTTTATCGTGCCAACGCCTGTGCAGCGATACGGAATATCTGTTTTTAAGGTCATTACGGAAAGACCCGTGATTCTCATTTTTAAATGCCGAGTGTTTGGCAAAGGAGCAATCACTGTCTTTGTTTATGTCTTAGGTTTGATGCGGCAATGACAATAACGGTTCTCGAACTCACGACCTCTCGCCCACAAACCAAGCGATCTACTGAGCTACCGCGACCAGGTCCACGGAGGACTAGTTATTTTTAAAAATACATAGCAAGCTCTAGTAATGGCGAATCCCCCCCCCCCCGATCATTTAAAAAAAAAAATAGAACTGTCCAGAAAATAATGCACATTTTTATTTAGTCAGAATTCAGTAGATTCGGGGGACTTAATTCGGCCCTTGGGTCCCCAACAATTGTTAACATCGAGTTTGTTCAATGGATTAATCTTAAGTTATCGTTTATCGAATTTGGTAATGCAAGAGATGTTGAAGAGGTAAAGTTCAGGAGCCACGTTTCGCAGGAATATACCGTATTTGCTAAGTGTAATGGCGTAACACCCCCCCCCCCCCCCCATTAATTGATCGCTTTTATGCGTCTAATGTGATCAGCATATTCAGACTAGTCTCCTATTTAACCACTGGCTGATCTAGAAAATTCTGAACGAAAGGATGCAGTAAACTGCTGGATGTCTGGGGACTGTCTTAAGATCCCTAGTGAGTCCAGTGCAAAGCCTTGGTGGAGGGGGTGGGGGTGCAGAGGGGGCGGGGTAGCTGCAATAATGTAGCCCTATCCAATTTTTTTAAATTCTGACGTTAAAAAAAAAATCAGAGAGGGCTACATTATTGCAGCTAGGGGCGGGGGTGCAGAGGGGCGGGGGGCGAAGTCAGTGGCGGATATAAGGGGGCGCAGCTAGCCGCCCCCCCCCCTCCCCTCAATTTTTTCAAATTTAAGGTAAATCTTGGTCAAGATTCCTCATTGCTAGCTACATGTATGTTCAACTAGTCCTTATATGGAACCGATCGCGGTAGTTCAGTGATATACCCTTTGGTTCGTAACCGTGAAGTCGCATGTTCGAGTTCTACTCGTGTCATTGCTGCATCAAACCTTAGACGTAAATATAGCTAATACTTTCCCATACGCATTGATATCTAAAAGTGAAAATCACGGATCTTTCGGATAATGTGGCCTTAAAGACAGACATCCTGTGTTGCGACAGGCGTTGACACGTTAAAGAACCCCCACTGCTACGCCACTGCGCCCGTACATGTAGCATAGTAAGTCCATTTGTGGTACGTCACCTGCAGCTGGTGACGGCTAAATGTAAGTGGGACCTAAACTAATGAAATCCTTCGTAACAAATCAAAATAAACAATCCCTCGCATGCAATACAAATGAAAGATTTTGCAATGCAAATGGAAATTATACAATGCAAACGCGAAAAAATTATATAATACAAATGGAAAATATAGAATACAAATGGAAAATTATACAATACAAATGGAAAATATAGAATACAAATGGAAAAATATACAATACAAATGGAAATTATACAATGCAAATGAAAAATTATACAATGCAAATGGAAAATATAGAATACAAATGGAAAATTATACAATACAAATGGAAAAGATCAAATATTGCAACGTTTGACATGCCATAAGCGTCACTGTAGTCTTGATTTCTAGATCAGTGTCACAGTAGTCTTAATTTCTAAATCAGTGTCACTGTAGTCTTGATTTCTAGATCCGCCGCACTAGTCCCGATTTTAGAGCATCATTGTAGCTCTGCGTTTTAGGTTCACTTCCGTATCATATGAAGACCAGTGGAGTAGAGCGTTTTTGATAATCTGTTTTATCAATACTGTTTTATCAATCTAAACGTTATCTAATTTAGATTTTTTTTTTCATATCTACGCCGTAAGCCTACGCAATTTTCTCGAACATTGCGTCATAATGCGGCCTAGTGGTCTTGTGAAAATAGTCCGCTGTGGTTGTTATGTCTATGATGCAAGGACGATGGCAAAGCGTAGGACAAACGAATGGTTGTGGTGGGATGGCAAAATAAAAAAGTAAAGATAACGAATATTGATCAATCTCATACCATATAGCATACAAAATTGAAATTACGGCAAACACGGACCACTGGACACACCAGAGGTGGGATCAGGTGCCTAGAAGGAGTAAGCATCACCTGTTGATCAGATAAACGGAGTAATGAATAGTCAAAATCAGTATGTAAAGAACGGCCTAACAATTGGTATGAAACGCGTTAGACAGCATTCGACCTAACGACACGTTGTATTTGCAATTTAGATCAATATATAACGACAACGGAATTTGCGAAATGTTGCATATAAGCAAGATAGTTAAAACCCTGTAACATTAACTTATTTTTTCAGTTTCTTGTCTCGATTTTTAACAAATGATCATACACATATACAGAGCATACTCTTACTTATTGAATCAGTTGAAAGACATAAATACCTACCATATCCAGGTGATAATGGAATGTTGCTACATAAGTATGAGAAGTTGACGATGGATTGTTTGTTTGTTTTACGTTCCTCGAGAATTTTTCACTCCTATTGAGACGCCACCAGCTGAAGGTGAAGTACCACATATTTAGACCTATGCTTAGCGCTCAGGATGTAGCAGGGAGTGTTCTTTAACGTATCAACGCCTGCCGCGTGATGGGACATCAGTTTTTAAGGTCATATCCGAAAGACCCGTGATTCTCACTTCTCAAGAGCTTGTTCTGCGTATGATCAGTTTTAAATCGAGACAGCCTACTGACAAACAAGTTGATGTTACAGGGGTTTCAACAGTCTTGTCTAAAGTAAAAATTTCGCAAATTCTGTGGTCGTTATAACGATCTAGTTTGCTAATATAACCTGCCATTGGGTCTAAAGTTATCTTGAGTGTTTCATATCAATTGTTAGACCGTTCTTAACACACTGGATTTGACTACAGATTACTCCATTTACCTGATCAAGATATAGGGCTGACAGCGGGTGTGACCGGTCGACAGGGGATGCTTACACATCCTAGGCACCTGATCCCACGTCTGGTATATCCAGGAATCCGGAGTAAGAACACACCTGATCCCACTTCCGGTATATCCAGGGGTCCGGAGTAAGAACACAGAGAATAGACAATCTCACTTTCAAGCTTGATAATATAAACAAACACCTGAATAAACTTGACACTATCGAGCAACGGCTAATTAAAGATATCAGAGGACAGCGTAAAACTGTCAAAAGATGATATCAAACACATGAAATTCAAGTTTTCTGGAATTGTTCATAAACGAAAAATTTGAAGAAGAAAAAAAATGGGGGGGGGGGGACCAGAATTCAAGGAATTCCAGGATTCATTGAAACAGATTGATAGTGCTTCCAAACCCCACAGGTTGGCACAGTTTGATACAATATGTAAGTCCTTAACCACAAGATCTCCAACAACAGCTGGTTAATTAACCTTATCTGTGGTCACAACAATTTGAAGGAGAAATATGTTAATCATCAAGGATAACCTATAAGCTGTTTGACTCGCGTGAGCACGAAAACAACAACCCCAGGAATACTGGACCCACAACCGGAAGGAAACATGGTGTCCCCAACCGAGGCAGGAGAATGAACTCGCAACGCGAGGACTGTCGCGGGAAAATCAATGGAATGTGCACGTGACTCTGACAATCTTGATGTAAAGTCTACTTCAAACCCACAAGCGTCATCTGACCACCCTCTCTTACAAGTACTGATAAAAATTTAGGAATTTTATGCTTTAATGTATGTGGTTTAAATCCTTAACTTCCCGGAATTTCTAGACTTCTTAGTTTGGTCGAATTAAAAACTGATTGTACAGATAGTTTAGACTTTCCAAATTTTGATTGTATATGGTAAAAAGGAAACAACTTGTACAGCTAATTGATGGCGGACATATGCTGTATATGCCTATGTCAAGGATTACCCATAAAAGCCACATGACTTATTTCCAATGGGGTTCTTATAACCTTATAAAATGACATACACAATATATTATAACAACAAAAAAGAGTGATTCTTGAAAAGGAGGAAAAACAATCAAATCACCTATTTTTGTGCATAGAAACAGGTTTTCTTGTCAATTTCCAAAATAAAAAGAATTCACAAAATTATTTTCTACAGTGTTTTATTATGCCAACCGTGTCTACCTGGACTGACTTTACATTCGTTCTACGATTTTAAAAAAATTGTTTTCAATAACAAAGAATATCCTAATCCGTCTACTACATGTACATGTATGATGTTCATAAAAGTGATATTCGATATGATGTTAATGATTTTGAATTCAAAATTGACTTTAAATTTGACTGAATGGACATTATGATGCTGATTAAATCATAAACCAGCACTATATGATGCAGTTATTTTAGGTACAGATACTTTAACAACAAAGATCTCTCTGTCTCTTTAGATTTCTTTCTCTTTCTCTCGCAAATGATGTGCACGTACTTGCGTGTAGGCAGCTACGTTCCTGACTGTGGTTCAACAAACACTGACGCTCTCGGCATGAGAACCGTTATTCCTAAGATGGTGGGGCTTATAATATTTTAAATAAAAATCTTTTTGTTTAATTGCTTTAAAATAGAATTCAAAACATCAACTGCCAAGTCAACATTTCTATTGTTTGGCAAATCTATAGCTTTCATGTCATTCTCTCTATCCGCGTTGAATCCAAATTGAATTCTATTGCTCTGAAACTTAAAGTCAGGTACTCAAAAATGTACTTATGCCCACGATTAATTAACAAGACATTAACATAATCATTTGTCCAATTAAGGTTGTAATACATTTTTATATTGCCCCATTAAGGCTAATTGACACGGTCAAGATAGCAATCAAGGCTCATTCACAATGCCCCATCAAGGCTAGTTCATAATGCCTCACCAAGGCTAAATCACAATGCCCCACCAAGGCTAAATCACAATACCCAATCAAGTCATGCACAAAATGTTAGATCTTATCAATGTTACGCTAATTACGAATTGTCACAAATATTCATGAGAAACGCTTTAAAATTCTGAAAAGTCATTGTATTTAGTACTAACATATTGCTTTGAAACTGGTTCAGCAACACGCTCTCGGCCTGAGAAACATTAATGAAAAAATTAATGAGGCTTATGAAAGGTGAAGATAACGAACAGTGATCAATTTCAAAACTACTATAAGCAATACAAAATAGAGAGTTGGGCAAACACGGACCCCTGGACATACCAGGGGTGGGATCAGGTGCTTAGGGAAGTAAGCATCCCCTGTCGACCGGTCACACCCCAGGATCGGATCCAGAAATTTTTTCCAGGGGGGGGGGGGTCGAACCTTTTCACAAAATCGAACCCGTGATATAATGTTCAACCCTTTATTTTCCAATTCTCGAAGGAAACGCTCTATATAACCACTGCACCACGCGGGCGACCTTTTTGTCGTGTATTGATGTTTTCTGGTAGGAAGTGTTATTTAGCTAAAGAGACTTGACTGAAATAATCTTCGTTTTCCTTGCCTGATAAATGATTGTACAATTTCCTTTTGGTAAATTTCTAATGAATGGTGAAGATGCATTAGTGCAAGCCCAGTCAATCTGTCCTCTTACATAGTACTGCACATGTAACTCTTGATGCGTCTTAATCCAGAAAAGGATCTTTCGGCCTCACATGATAAGTAAAACACATCCAATGTGAAGAAGAATTTTCACGTTCGGGAAAACGTCCCCATCTACAAAGTTGAAAAGATTGAGCAGATTGCAGAGCTTGTCTGAAGTTTCTTTGCTCATGTTAACACAATAACGTCTCCAATCTCTGAGTTCTTTCTCCAGGTCCTTTACAGAAAGACAAGGCAGGTCGCTCCCCAAAAATATTAGTTTTGAGGCAAGTTTGGACAATTCCTCGTGTGAAATATTTGTCACATTGACAGGCAACAAAGAGCATATTTAATATGCCGCCAGATCTTCTTTCTGAAACCTCGTATTTAATTCACTGAGGAAAAGGTCCAGAAATGGATTGGCCACGACAGATCTATAATAAGCTTTTGGATTACTTGTGGAGACATTTTCTCTGTGTTGCTGCTTGGAGCAAACCCTTGGGGTTTTAATCACTATATCAAGGTCGTCTGTAATTTGTTTTGCATCTTCAAAGCAAGACTCCAATTCGGTATCTACCGCTCTACGAATTTCTTTGATCCTATCCACGTGTTCCTCAATTAACTTACTTTGCAGTGAGAATGTCAATATCTCTTTTCTGAAGTTTGAGAGTCAAAGGCTTTATTGTATCTAGGACATACCTTACAAAAACAAATGTTATCAACACAGAGAAGAACGTTATCGAAGCCAAAAGCCCCTGTACAGTCACTTTAGTTTGTCTATCCAAAGACCAGTCTTCACTGGTACTTTCATCAAGGTTTTGATTGAGAATGTGCGGCAAACATTTGATGACGAACTTGTACATAGTGTAGAACACATCAAAGCAGATATGACGCTCAACCCACCTAGTCTTACAGAGTCCAACTAGTTTCTTTCTGGAAAAATCTACAGACCCATCATTTTCTATAATAGTCTCAAGAAACCCTTGTCGTTTAGGGGAACTGTCAAAGAAAATAAACACTGAATTAAGGACATCTATCATATTCCTCACAAGGGGTAATTTGCAGGCTGAAGCGATGCTCAGATTCAATACATGACTCTGACAGTGTGTGTACAAAGCTAATTGGTTTTGAGACTTGATTCGTCCCTGACACCCCCGTTTTTCCGATGCCATTGCTGCTGTACCATCGTATGCTTGCCCTCGCATGTTCTCAATCGGAATTGCAAGCAAGCAGAGGATTTCAATAAGTTTATCAGCAATTGCTTCCCCAGTAGTTCTGCCTATATTTGCAAAGTCAAGAAACTCCTCCTTAATGATGGCAGGGTGTTCTCTAGTATCTAGAAATCTGAGACTCAAGACTAAAACTTCTTTGTTAGCGCACTTGTCAGTTACCTCATCGGCTATGATGGAATAAAAAACCCTCCCTTGTAAACCCTTCAAAATTTTACCTGTGATGTGATTTCCAATGAGTTGGATAACATCATTCTGAATGGTTTTGCTGGTATATAAGGCATTCTTTTTTGCTTTTTGTAGATGAGACCAGAGCTGCTCATCGTGCTTTGCCAACAGCTGTAATATTGCCAGGAAATTACCTTTATTTGAGGAATCACTTGTGCTATCATCTCTGTGTCCTCGGATAGGAATATTTTGTTTCCCACAAAGAATGATCGCATCTACTATTTTCTCAAGAAACTTTATGTTGTGCTGATACTGTGTCTGATTTTGCTGATTGAGTTGATACGGAAGAGACGAAGATGGCACTTCAGATGTCATCTTGGTTGTGTGATAAACAGATTTGGCACTCTTGTGGTGTTCTGAATTTTGATGCTTCAAAAGGGCAGATGTTTTTCCAAGGGCTTTCTTATACCAGTAAAAAGTTGTTAAAGATGATACTTGGATAAGACAGAGGGAACCCCCTTTAAGATTTAATAGTTCTGTCAATACGGAGTTAAGGGACTTAGATTTTTTTAATATTAAAAAGGTAATAGCACTTTCTATGATACACAATAACTTGAGAATATTTTTTTTAGAGTTTAAAGGTAAAGCTCAGATTTCTATAGTAATCACTTTGTCCGTTTGTTCATTCATTCTATGGTATGCACTAACTGAAGTTTCCTTGAGATGATGGATGGTACTGAATCTTTTCTCCATATTCCATCATGACTGATGTCATGTCTGCCTCTGAAATACTCATTGTGGGGCCCTATACTGACTTGTCAGTTTTCTAGCTATAAATGTAGTATATTGTTTAATTCAGCTTTTATTATCCACACATATGTAAACATATCAACACATACAATCTGAAGCTTAAAGGTCCTGAGAACAGCTTACAACAGGGAAAGAGTAGGAAATATACAACGATATAAAAAACGATAAAAAAAATCACGGTTTTACATTTTACATTTATAATTTAAAGAATATAAAACATAAAACATTTGTAATAATTGAGTTGTACAACATCTAAGTTTTTTTTATATACAACTAAATATCTTCATGAAATATACAAGGATGGTACAGAACTACATATATATGTAACAATTCAAATTTCCTTTCCAAACAGTGCATCATTCTTTCATATTGAAATGACCAAAAATATCAATACTGATATTCTTACTAGCAATTAAAGAGATTTACCACAGATACTAGGGGGAAAACCGTTCTTGTACTGTATCATCTATGGCCTTGTGGAAAAAATCGCCTTATAGTGTTCGTCATATAGGACTAAGAAAGATAACTCTTATATAAAGTACCAACCTTCATCGTATTCGGTAATCACAATAAAATAGGACAATCACGCTGTGGTACAGTCATCTAATGCATGCATTTGTTATAGATCTGACACAGACACACTGTTTACATGTAGCGGATTTTCCTCACTTTTCCACTGTCCGACTCAGCCACGAAGAGGTTGTCTTCAATGTCCACACATACACCTCTTGGATCGCGTAAGTTACAGTTCTGAATGTAACGGAGGAACTGTCCGTCCTGATCTATGATGTGGATACGGTGATTGTGTAAATCTGATGTCAGGATGTGACCCTGGCTGTCTGTAGCGATGCCATCTGGAAAAAATAAATCCTGGGTATTATAGGGATGACCAGTGTATCTAAATCGGAGTTTTCCGAACTGATTCACCACCACTACTGATTTAAGTCCATGGTCAGCCACACAGATATCCAGGTTCCTGTTCTCACTGATGTATTTGATCCAGACACCACATGATAAGAGAGACTGGCCCTGATCGTCAAACTGAATGGATTGTGTCTCTGTGGAGCCACAGTAACGCACAACTCTGGATTGCCACCAGTTATCACTGCTCATGGTAACCAGGAGGTCATTAGAGGATGTGCTGCAGACATTGTAAGGTCTCCACCCCTGTAGTGTGATCATCGTCTGTATCTGATTGTTCATCACTACATTTACAGTTCTTGTTCTAGGGTCAGTATAGACAAGCTTCCCATCCCTTGACACTGCAATATCCTGTGGAGAATACCCCGACTTGGTTTGCTTTGCCTCCAATAGTGTGCTCTGGAGGTCGTGGAGCTTCATGATTTGGCCTCGTGTGCATGTCCAGACTTCCTCATCAGTGAGACATGCAATGCTTCTGGAGGATTCCCCAACCCCGGTGTCTATGGTAGCGACGAGCTGGGGTTTTTCCAGCAGTGGTTTGGTCGATGGAATGGGTACCGCATCTGATATCTCTGTTGTGTCTGACAGAGAACCAAACAGCCGATAAAGGTGTTTGGAGTTCATCTCTGTAGGACAGAAACGTGGTATTGAAACTTGGACTTCAGGAGGTAGTTGTCTGAACTCGGCATTTCTAGATTTGTATGTAGATGCAAGGGAAACATCCGTCGAGTCCAGCATGTCCTTCCCTTAAGTAAGTTCGTTCAAGGAAATTATAGGGCCTAATATATATATATATATATATATATATATATATATATATATATATAAGAAGGAAGTTCGTTCAAATTTAACAACAAGGAATTTACGGTAAATTCAGATATGACGTGCTCCACCAAAAATTTAATTTATGTTATAACATGTGCTGGCTGTGGAAAACATTATATCGGTGAAACTGGAACTACTCTGCGAACTCGTATACGAGTTCATAAACAACACATTTCAGCACCCGAATACAGAAAAATTAAAGTTAGTGAACATATTGATGTGTGTGGCCACGGACAATTCAGTGTATTTCCGTTTTATAAACTGTATACAGAAAATACTATTTCCCGACGAGAAAAAGAAAGACACTTTATTAAGACTTTAAAACCGGCTCTCAATAGCTTACTGTGAAATATGTTTACTGTTATTATCTATGACGTCATAATATGCTTAACGTAAATACCTTCATTCGTTTATGACGTCGTTATGTACGTGAAATGTTAGGACGCCTTTATGACGTCAAACCATTTCAAAACTATTTTAAAATGTAACGCCTGAGGATTATAAAATGAAAGCGCTTGCGTTAAATTTTTAACTTTGTGTACTGTTTATTCTATTTCTTTTAATATATATATATATATATATATATATATATATATATATAAAAGCACTGAAAAGGCCACGACACTGTTGGTTATTTAAAACTCAAATTTTCGACGCAACCCGCGTCTTTATCAAGAGACATAAATTACATAAACAAATAACACACAAAAACGACAAGTATCGATAAACTACATTGGTGAGAAGAGTGATACACTATTGTACTGAGTGATAAAAATGGTGGTGGTTACGTTGTAAAGCGTGTTTACTGACTATGGTTTAGAGAGTTTGTACCATGGTCGGGTCGGGATGAAAATAAAATTATTCTTGAAAAATTACAGAAATCAGAAAAATTTAGAGGGAAATCTTACAAAACAATGTGATTATGGAATAAAATGGTGGGAAGATAATGATATGGAGTGATTAAGTTCAAAACAATATTAGGTAGTCCGTACCATTGATGATTCGGATATGGTGAACAGCGAAAAATAATGATTGCCAGAAGAACACGATTAAACAACAAACAAAGTCAATCAAAGGACACTGATCTAGCATTAAAATCAACAATCGAATAGGTGAATGGGAGAGAAGTCTAAGGAAAAAGATTCAATAATATTTTTATTTTTCAAGGTAATATATTTTTCAAGGTCAGACAAATTGAAGCCGCATTCTAGAAATTCTGATATCCCAACATAAAGAGCTATGCGAATCCGAATTTATGTTGATTTAGAATAATGTTTTACCATAGTTTAGAGGTCTTAAGATGATATATTAATAAAATACTAGTCTTCAAGGTCAATACATTTTTTCCCTTATTATCATCCCCCCTTTTTTTATTTTAAAATTTTAAAAATGAGAGAGAGAGAGAGAGAGAGAGAGAGAGAGAGAGAGAGAGAGAGAGAGCTATAAAATTTCATAATTGTAATGATTTCTTATGATGTTCTAACATAATTAGGATCAGAATTTCTAGAATGCGGCTTCAATTTGTCTGACCTTGAAAAATATATTACCTTGAAAAATAAAAATATTATTGAATCTTTTTCCTTAGACTTCTCTCCCATTCACCTATTCGATTGTTGATTTTAATGCTAGATCAGTGTCCTTTGATTGACTTTGTTGTTTAATCGTGTTCTTCTGGCAATCATTATTTTTCGCTGTTCACCATATCCGAATCATCAAAGGTACGGACTACCTAATATTGTTTTGAACTTAATCACTCCATATCATTATCTTCCCACCATTTTATTCCAAAATCACATTGTTTTGTAAGATTTCCCTCTAAATTTTTCTGATTTCTGTAATTTTTCAAGAATAATTTTATTTTCATCCCGACCCGACCATGGTACAAACTCTCTAAACCATAGTCAGTAAACACGCTTTACAACGTAACCACCACCATTTTTATCACTCAGTACAATAGTGTATCACTCTTCTCACCAATGTAGTTTATCGATATTTGTCGTTTTTGTGTGTTATTTGTTTATGTAATTTATGTCTCTTGATAAAGACGCGGGTTGCGTCGAAAATTTGAGTTTTAAATAACCAACAGTGTCGTGGCCTTTTCAGTGCTTTTATAAATTTCTTTACTGGCCTTGTATCTTCTCAGATCCGACACTTTAAGAAAGTAGGGTGTTGTTGGGTTTTTGTGCTTTTATATATATATATATATATATATATATATATATATATATATATATTAAAAGAAATAGAATAAACAGTACACAAAGTTAAAAATTTAACGCAAGCGCTTTCATTTTATAATCCTCAGGCGTTACATTTTAAAATAGTTTTGAAATGGTTTGACGTCATAAAGGCGTCCTAACATTTCACGTACATAACGACGTCATAAACGAATGAAGGATTTTACGTTAAGCATATTATGACGTCATAGATAATAACAGTAAACATATTTTATCATATCGAACGAACTTCCTTCCCTTAAGTATGGGCACGTTCCGCATCGCCGATCGTCACATTTGGTAACGGTGAAAAAAAAATTGTTGGACTTTTCCTGAAAATTAGATTTACATAACAGTCTCCTAAGATTTTTCGGTTGTCTCTTGCTGTTGATAAAAGTATATTTCTTCATAATTTTCCCCATTTTTTCATCTGTTTTTAGTAGGTCGTTGAGTTGCCGAACGATAGGTGTAACATTAGAGTTCCTTGGGTTGTATGTTGTAACAAACGGTAAAATGTGTGAATTTGTTGTGGGATTGATTTTGGATTTATTGATAAGATTTTCTCTATTGAGTTCTCTGGCTTTCTTGATTCCGTCGTTTATAAGTTTGATTGGATAATTCTGTTTTTGTAAATAACTATTTAATTCCCCTAAACGTTGTTCTCTGGTAGGTTCTTCGCTAACGATGGTACATATTCTTCTGGCGAGGTTGTAAGGTATGGCACGTTTTGTGTGTCTTGGATGCGAGGACGAAAAGTGTAAATACTGGTGAGTGTCCGTGTGTTTGTAAAAAATATCTGTAATTATTTTATCCTCCAAGGAACTCTAATGTTACACCTATCGTTCGGCAACTCAACGACCTACTAAAAACAGATGAAAAAATGGGGAAAATTATGAAGAAATATACTTTTATCAACAGCAAGAGACAACCGAAAAATCTTAGGAGACTGTTATGTAAATCTAATTTTCAGGAAAAGTCCAACAATTTTTTTTTCACCGTTACCAAATGTGACGATCGGCGATGCGGAACGTGCCCATACTTAAGGGAAGGAAGTTCGTTCGAATTTAACAACAAGGAATTTACGGTAAATTCAGATATGACGTGCTCCACCAAAAATTTAATTTATGTTATAACATGTGCTGGCTGTGGAAAACATTATATCGGTGAAACTGGAACTACTCTGCGAACTCGTATACGAGTTCATAAACAACACATTTCAGCACCCGAATACAGAAAAATTAAAGTTAGTGAACATATAGATGTGTGTGGCCACGGACAATTCAGTGTATTTCCGTTTTATAAACTGTATACAGAAAATACTATTTCCCGACGAGAAAAAGAAAGACACTTTATTAAGACTTTAAAACCGGCTCTCAATAGCTTACTGTAAAATATGTTTACTGTTATTATCTATGACGTCATAATATGCTTAACGTAAAATCCTTTTCCCTTCATTCGTTTATGACGTCGTTATGTACGTGAAATGTTAGGACGCCTTTATGACGTCAAACCATTTCAAAACTATTTTAAAATGTAACGCCTGAGGATTATAAAATGAAAGCGCTTGCGTTAAATTTTTAACTTTGTGTACTGTTTATTCTATTTCTTTTAATATTTTATACCGGACACTGTGATTTTTTTTAAAAACACAATTTGGATATATATATATATATATATGCATCCAACCGTCCAGAATGATATAAAGCTAATACACACCGATAGAGTATAATGAACAAAGTATAAACAAGGCCACCAACGACATTCATAAAATCCTAAACAAAGTAGCTAAACTATCTTTACAAAGAAAAACACAACATAGAAACACAACCAATAAAAAATGGTTTGATTCCGACCTTACAAAAAAGAAAATACTTATTTGAGAAAGCAACATTACTTTCAAGATTTCCCAATAACCCTTACTTACGAGGTTCCTTTTTCAAATTAAATAAGGAATATGCCAAGCTGCGGAAACGTAAAAAGCGAGAATTCAGGCAGGGTATTCTAGATAAACTAGATCAAATGAGTGAAACTAATCCTAAAGAATATTGGAAATTAGTGAAATCGCTTCGTGAAAATGAAGGGAACAAAAAGTATTGATGGGGATACATGGTTTGACTATTTTACTTCTCTGTCTAAATTACCAGATCATTACAAGGACAGAGTTAAGACTATAGAAGCCGAAATTAATAAACTAAAAAACAGCCAGACCTGTAAGTCTTTTAGCAAATATGAATAACAAGATTAGTATAATAGTGCAACGTTTTACACGCCATAATCAGGTACTTTACTGGTCAAAACGACGTGAAGAGGGTCAGAAATCAGGAAAACTCACAACATATTTTTCGTATAAAGAAAACTTTACTATGGAAAGTTATATATTTTTAGATTCCCTAGAATTAAGAAAAAACTCTATGTAGATTTCGAATTAGTGCACACGACCTTCGAATTGAAAGAGGAAGATATGAATTTACAAAAACCAATTCTGGCCAGAAGATTTCTTTAGAAAGAAACAAAAGAATCTGCGAATTATGTAACCTTAATTGTGTAGTCTAAGATGAATTTCATTTCCTTACTGATTGTCCATTCTGTGTTGAAGAGAGAAATATTTTTTTTAATGGTATATACAAGCTCAACAAAATTTTTATCTATCTAACAAATAAGACAAATTTACTTGGTTGATGATTAATGAAGACAAACCAGTAATTGTCAAATTGAGTGAATATTTAGTGCAAACTTTCAGAAAAAGAAGTGATGCTTTAAAACTGCAAAAATCATTATAGTTTATTATTCATATGTTGGTATAATACTGATACTGTCCATTTACTTGTGTATACACATGATTAGCAATTCATAAATGTATGTACTTGTTTCCCCCAACATGCTGCATCCACATGCAGTTTGCAGTCTATGTAACATGTAGTTAATGTTGTAAACTTTCTTTCTTTTTTGAATTTCCTTCTTTATAAACTGTCTTACTGTTATGCCCTCTGGGCCCAAAATTGGAATAAACTTATCTTATCTTATCTTATCTATATCTACATGTATAACTATCTATCTATCTGGACTATTGACAATCCGGGAAATTTGGATCCGTTTGTGAATATTTTTCCTTTTATCTTTGTCACGTGACGTGTTTGGATCAACATGGCAGCCGCCAGACGTTTCGGCATGGAAGTCCCAGCTGAAAACGCGAACGACGCGTGGCCGAAGTGGAAAATCGGACTGGCAGTGGGTGTTCCCGTAGCAGTAGTGCTGGGTGGTCTTTGGTATGCCAAACAGCGGGGAAGAAAGCAATCCAAAGAGAAGAAAGACGAAAATGATAGTAGAACCGAAACGTCCAAAGCGAAAGCAGCCAATTCAGCCTCACCAAGTGGCAATGTTCCAGAGAAGCCTGAAAAGGTTACAATCTTCAAGTTGTATATGTTTTTAAAAAAGTGTTTTGTGTTCAAACTGTAGGATGTAGAGAAAGAAAAAAACCCATGATATTGTGACCTTCACCAGCCGGTCTCGTTTTAAAATGAAAGCGAGAATCAGTTGGGTCTTGTGGGAAGTTGTACACTAGTCAGAGACATATATGATAGAGATTGATTCGAATCACGTACACGACATAACATTTTCATAAGACTTGTCAGTAAAATGAAAGTGAAGTTTCTAAAGGTGATGCAAGACACAAACTCAGCCAAATCAACGATATTTCAGGAAATGATTATGATCTGTGTATTTCTTTGGTAATAGTATATTTGTTAACCATCAAATCATATCAGAAATTGTTAAGTTCCATTGCATATATCAGATGGGAATACAGTATCAACTTAATGTTTTGTGGTGCGACTGCTGAGACAAGTGAAGACCTTTAACATTTTGACTTGAGACATTTAATCCACCCATTCATTTAATGCAGGAATTATAACCCCAAAAGAATTTGGAAATAAGTAACAATCACACGAAAAATATGGCTGAAATACGACACAAAAAGGTTTGCCAACATTCATCCTGGTGAACTTCCTTTTTTCTTTCCTCTCCACATCAGACCACCTAGAGTCATGATCAGTAACCCAAACTGTCATGTCCCCCATCCATGACCATCGATTTTGAGGTGATCCCCCAGCTGTTTCCGGGACTTTGTTTTGATGGTGGCAGGGCTGTCACTGTTCTTTTTGGTACAGGGTCTGGGTCCCATTAGATTGGGAAAATTATCGACGTTTTGGGTCAAATTGGGAAATTTTACTTTCATACAATGATTTTAAAAACTATTAAAACATAAATTTTATTGATTGTTCGTAGGTAAAGACAAAAACAACAAAGTAAGTTTAATCAGGTTTTATTTTTCAATTGATCACCTGGCTGCCAATCTATAAAGAGACTAGAAGGCATAATAAGAATCTGCTCTAGAGGTAGTTCAGTGTTGACTTAAAACTGTACAATTCTATCCTTCTGTGATTTAAAATAGTCAATGGACTTTGATAATTGGTTATGATTGAGTTGAAACTCTGGACCTTTAGAGCAAATTCTTATCATGCCCTCCAGACTTGACTGACCAAGTGTTGATCTAAGAGGTATGCAGAGAGATCATTAGGCTAAACAATGATGAATGTTATAGGGTTATTGAACTTATATTGGTGAATATTGGCATGAGTTGGCTGTGAAAATGCACGAGCTTGCAAGTGCATTTTGACAGCCAACAAGTGCCAATATTCACCAATATAAGTTCAATAACCCTTTTATTATATAGCTAAAGTATTTAGTTGTTAAATTATATCCCTTTTCATTCAAAATACTCCAAAATAGACGAGAATTCATCAATATTGGCATCTAAGGTGAAAGTGTGCAATATCAGCATGCATTTCTTAACTGTTCAATATTAAACCCGTTGTCGTCTGCCATTTTGGCTTGATTACGTCGTTAGGGTAAGGTCAATATTAAACGCTAACACTCGGAATGTTTCGGGCGCACACTATTTATGCAATGCAAAGTTAGTGTTCAATAAATTCTCAGGATATTCTCTAGATTTTATGCAGATTTTATGATAGACTATTTATTAGCTATATAATTATCGTTACTATCGGCATCCTGAGTTTCCTCAATAACTGGCTCGGTAATTGGGTTTGCACGTGTTATACTCACAGACGCTGTTGAATCACTGCTTTCATTTTCAGTTGCCTGTGTAACTATTGTTTTACTTTGACGAGTTTTGCTTATGTTTTTAAAAATGTTGCGTATTTTCTTACATGATTTACTTGCTTTCGAGTCGATTCTTTTGACGTAGTATTTCGAGTTGTGTGATGCCATTTTTAAATGTTTTTTTAGCTCGCTCCTAAATATAGTCGCCTCGACATCAGCAAAGGGTTTATCACAAGATATATATGAACTCAATATTCAAGCGTATCGTTGAGTGTGATTACTATCTCTTGCACAACTTTTCGGGCCTTATCGAAAATACACGAGAAGTTTTAAGTAAAAACTAAACTAACACGATTTAATTTTTTTTATACACATAGTGTATCAGTTTGGGATATTGGAAATTTTTAGATTAGTAAATTGGGAATTTCTAGAAAGGTAGATCGGGAATTTTGGAATTTTTTCCCAATTGGGAAGGGTCCTTTTATCGGACCCAATTCAAAGAGATTGACAGCCCTGATGGTGGATTGGTGGATATTGATACATGTTTGTCTGATGATGTCTCCTGTTTCCCCAACATACTGCCTCTGCCAAACCATTTTAGTTTAGCTTAATATTGTGCTGTTTTTGTTTATTTTCCACATGAAAGTAGCCAACTTCTTTGTCATGAGGAAGGGACAGATTGTCCTGAAAATTTGACAGTTAAGTTTTCATTGTTCATGTCATCGGGTCATTTTAGTGCTTTACATAATTTCCCCATTGACCTTGCATTTACTTTGTAGATCCAGTACTTTTTGTATAGGAATGTTGCTGGTATTTAGTGATGTATAACATTTGAAAATGAAAGTAAAAATCCATCTGGTGACAGAAAAGCACTGCAAAAGTATGGTTGAAACTGAACTTGCAGTATGGTCCACTAATTTTGAAAAGAAATGTTTGTAATTTAAATATTAATTTCTGTTAATTACAAAGTTCTCAGCTTCTAATGTTGCATGTGTTGCTAAAACCTAAATAGAGCACAACTTCTGGAGAAATGAGATTTCTTTATACAAAATTTGTTTTAAAAAAGTCCTCAGGATTTAGTTAATGGGAACATTGAATAGAAAAAATTTTAGAGCCCAATTTGGAGAAATTATAAGTATTGAAGAAAACTTTGAGTTACTTAAAATCTGGAGGTTTATTTTAAAGGAATTGTCACTTAGTGAGCAGGCACAAGAAAACTTTCAGTTACTTAAATCTGGTGGTTTATTTTTAAGGAATTGTCACCTAGCGAAACTTTGAGTTACTTAAATCTAATGGTTTATTTTTAAGGAATTGTCACCTAGTGAAACTTCGAGACACTTAAATCTGGTGGTTTATTTTTAAGGAATTATCACCTAGTGAGCAGGCACAAGCGGAGAAGAATAAGGGCAATAAATACTTTAAAGGAGGAAAGTATGACCAAGCCATTAACTGCTATACGAACGCCATCCAGACCTGCCCCGAGGGCGAAAAAGAGGCCCTGGCCACATTCTACCACAACAGGGCTGCCGCCTATGAGAAGCTGGTAAGACAAACAATGTTAAACCATACTGATCGCCATAAAAGTCCACGCTAAAAAAGTAAGACAAACAGTGTTAAACCATACTGATCGTCATAAAAGTCCACGCTATGAAAGTGTTAAACCATACTGATCACCATAAAAGTCCACGGTAAAGCGGGTTAAACCATACTGATCGCCATAAAAGTCCACACTATAAAAGTAAGACAAACAGTGTTAAACCAGACTTCTTCTGGTTCAAATTAACTTTCCTTTGTTCCCATTTGTATTATCAAGTTTTTCTATAAATTTTCATACTCAGCTAGGCATTTAGATTTCGTACGACTTGATTTCTTCTGTCTCAGATTGTATTGATAAGTCGTCCTGTTAATTTTCTTACAAAAGGTATATAAATATATTTAGTTGCCATATGATTTGACTCTCTTCCATCTCGAATTGTATTAGTAGGTCGCTCTATCAAATTTCGTGCATGCCAAGATATTCAATAGTTGGATAATGTGTTTTGTCAGGTCAACTGACCTACATCTGACAGGTCATACTAAAAATTCTCGCGTTAGAAGAGGAACGAAAGCTGGACGCAGGCTCATTAGACATATCCACACAGTGTGTGTTGAGCGGTCTAAATATGTGGGACACCAACAATCTAGAGTTAACATGGATAACCTAGTTTCTCTCTCATGTGATACACCCAGCACTCACATATCAGCCGTAACAGTCTCTGATGAGCCTAGCGAGATTGTCCCTATTCCAACTGTTGGCAACCAGTTTTCAAAACAGAGGAGAATACAGGTGAAAGTGTCGCTGGAGAGAAATGTAAACATCAAACAATTGAGTGGTGTAAATGAACATAACTTAGTGCATATACCTACCAAGAACAAACATGTGCACGTTACAGATAAATCCATCAGTCTGCATGTGATTAATGCAAGATCTGTAGCAGGAAAAGCTGTATCCCTTTGTGAATGTATCACTGATAAGAGTGTCGACATCTTGGCTATAACTGAAACCTGGTTGCGTGAAGGAGATGATTCACATATAAATGACCTCTGCCCCTCCGGGTACAAATACACTGGTGTGCCCAGACCTACATCCAAAGGGGGGGGGGTTGGCTTCGTTATCAGGGCCAGCATGGATATCACATGTACCCCTCAACCTGAATTCAAGACATTTGAAACTTGCATGGTCAGACTCAATGTCAACCATCCTGTCACTTCAGTGCTTGTGTATCATCCTCCTCCCTCACGACAGAATGGTCTCACAGTGACCCAATTTCTCCAGGAGTGGGAACAGTTCCTGTCACACATGTGCACCACTACTCCATCCCAACTGTGCATCCTCGGAGACATGAACACCCATTATGACGAACCGGACATGTCCAACACCAAACAGATGCAGAACATAGTGGCTGGATTAGACCTCAAACAACATGTAGATGTCCCCACACATGCAGCTGGACACACTCTGGACTTAGTGTTCACAAGGAATGACCCTATGTACTCACTAGTAAAGTCAATCTCTGTGATTGATATAGGAATATCAGACCATTATACGGTTACATGCCAACTCCATACCTGTCCATTACACCTGGCAAACAAAACTCGGCTAGCTAGGCAATTGAAGCTCATCCCTGTGGAAATATTGGCACAGCAGCTAGGAGAATCGCTGTCTTCCATCAAAGAGGGGAGCAATGTCGACGATCTGCTGTCAGATTTCGATTACAAAGCAAAAGAGGTTCTAGACAGCATGGCACCCCTTCGAACCATCACCATCAAAGGCGACTCCCTCAAACCGTGGTATAATGACTCAATCCATGAAGCCAGACAATGGAGAAGACAGTTGGAGCGTAAAGCCATGAGCTCAGGCCTGGAGGTACATAGACAGATGCTGGCGGAGCAGACCCGAGCTGTGGTGCAAATGATCAACTCCTCCAAGTCCAGCTATTATTAGGAAAAGCTCATCACAGCGGACAGTAAAGAGACTTTTAGAGTTATTAGCAGTCTGGTAAATCATAATGCAGGGACTCCCTTACCACCGGCTACCAGTGACCAGACCCTTGCTGACGATTTTGTGCAGTTTTTCTACAGCAAAGTTGAAAAGATCAGACAGGGTCTCGATGCCTCAGATCTCCATGACAATACAGCTTTTCCAGATCTGGACAGACCAGTGCCTCATCTTGGTTCCTTCAAGATCCAGACACAGGAAGAAGTGGACAAGGTCATCAGGAGCTGTGCTAATAAGACCTGCTCACTGGATGTCATCCCCACTGCGCTCTTGAAAAACAGCACTGTTCTTTCTTTAGTGCTACCAACCATTACTGAGCTGGTGAATTCATCACTTTCAACCGGGGTCTTTCCAAATGAGCTGAAACGTGCACTTATTACACCACGTCTGAAAAAGCCTGGACTTGATATGAGAACTTTTAGTAACTATAGACCAGTATCAAATATCCCATTCATCAGCAAGGTCATCGAGCGTGTTGTTGCACAGCAACTTAATAGCCATCTCACCAGGAATGATCTACATGATTATCTGCTGTCAGCTTATAAGACCGGTACCAGCACTGAGACAGCCATCCTATGGATAAAAGCAGATGTAGAAGCAGTACTGGATGAAGGTGACGCTATGCTCCTGGTCCTTCTTGACCTAAGTGCGGCATTTGATACCATCGATCAGATGTACCACTGTCCACCGGAGTGCCCCAAGGGTCTATTCTCAGCCCCCTTCTCTTCCTGGTGTACCTTCTCCCACTCAGGAGAGTTCTTAACCAATATGCCATAAACCGTCATGGGTTCGCAGATGACACTCAACTTTACAGCCGTTTGAGTGTAAAAAACACTGCCAAGCGGACCTATCAAGTCAACATTATGGAGGAATGCATAGCAAGTGTCAGAACCTGGATGACTGTGAACAAACTTATATGATGGAAAAACTGAGGTTATGGTGGTTGCTAGTGCCCACAAGCAGTGCCTTGTGAGTGATATCCGTCTGAAGATTGGTGAGGCAAAATTGACACCTAAGTCTACTGTTAAAAACCTCGGTGCTGCCTTGGACGCCTCCTTATCAATGGAAATACAAGTCAACTCCGTGGTAAGGAAGATGTACTTCAACATCAGGAGAATATCCAAGGTGAAACACCATCTCACCCAGGAAGTGTGTGCGAAGGTCATCAATGCAACAGTCATATCCCACCTTGACTATCACAATGCTCTCCTGCTTGGCATGACTGATCGCCCCATGCACCGACTACAAGTGGCTCAGAACAACGCTGCATGTTGTCTCACAAGAACATGCTACAGACAACATATTTCGCCGGTACTTCAACAACTACACTTGCTGCTGGTAAATCAACGTGTTGTGTTTAAAGTGCTGACAACCATACATAAGTCACTACACTCTTTCTCAGCACCAGCATACATGGGAGAGCTATGTCCTGTTTACCAGCCACATAGGACCTTGAGATCATCATCCGACCAATGGAAACTGGTAGTGAAGAAATCATCAAACAAATATGGTGCAAGAGCCATAAAAACACTAGGTGCACAATTATGGAATAAACTGCCATTGGAACTTCGAGAGCTTGAAGCACATGGAGCATTCCGCAAGAACCTAAAAACACTCTTGTTCAAACATGAATATGCCCTGTGAATGTAAAATTCAGTGTAATATCAAGGATTCCATGTGCAATCTCTTGCAAACGGAATTTTGATCCAGCATACGAATACCTGTATGCCAATTGTATCTTGTCAACTCAAAGTCAACCACTTCATCATTTTACTACCATGTTTTATTTTAATTCTTTCTATTGTTTTATCATTTTCTTTATAGCTCTTGCAGGTCTTTTATTAGTATATTATCAATGATTATTAGCACAAACATTGTACAGCGCGTAGAAACTATAGGTAATTTTGCGCTTTATAAACGAATGAAATAATAATAATTATACTGATCACCAGGAAAGTCCATGCTATAAAAGTCCACGCTATAAAAGTAAGACAAACAGTGTTAAACCATACTGATCGCCATATAAGTCCACGCTAAAAAAGTCCACACTATAATAGGGTTAAACCATACTGATCGCCATGGTATCATCCACGCTATAAAAGGATGGTGCTGCTTGTGCACTAAATCTAGATTTACATTTTAGGTTGTATATATATTGACAGATACTGTTATACATTATAATTTGTCTAGTAAGAAACCATAGCATATATATATATTTATAAGATTTTGAAATAACTGCTTTTGGTTTTGTGGATATTATGTACAATGGAGTAAAATGGATTAATAAAAATTAAAAGATTGTTAATGACAAAGATACGAAAGATAATGTGATCTTATTCTAAAAAATGTTAAGCATTGACAATTTGTGATTGCATCATGGTTTCTTTGAGAGTAAATGTATCTTAAACTTACTTCAGAGAACTCATTTAGAACTCACTCAGGCCTTATGTGCCCTAATGAAAGTTTGTCTAATGTCTTTGTGTGCTTTTCAGAGAAATGTGAAAATGGTGATCGAGGACTGTAATGAGGCCCTGCGACTCAATCCAAAATATCAGAAGGCTCTGATGCGAAGGGCGACAGCGTGTGAACAAAAAGGGGAATTAACTCAGGCCTTGGAGGGTAGGAAATCCTGAGCTGAGAGATTACTGCAAATTCTTAGATCAGACATTGTATTGTTGGAAAGTACAGCTCTCTCAACTGCCCGAGATATATCTATTTCTCAGGTGGGCAGGGACAAAATTTCATCGATAGGCCAGTGGTTGGGCTAATTTCAACAGCCAGTGTTCAACAACAAATGTCACAAATAAAATTTGCATTAGTAAATTCATTTGTGTGAAATGATATTTTAAAAAAATTGAAAATCAGGACTAGCAAATCTTGAACAGGGCTGACAATTACAGAGTGTGGTCAGCCGTGTGGCTGGCTCATAATTTCATTGAGTTTCTAACCCTGAACGCTGTCTGATGACTGTCATTCAGAAGAACTAGAAGGACAGAATTGATTGTGCTCTGTGTTTTGTATTGATGAGTTTAACAGTTATTAAATACCTCTATTTTTATTTACATAAGATGTGACAGCGATATGTATCCTCGAGGGCTTCCAGAATCCCCAGTCCTTGATGACAGCAGACCGAGTCCTGAAATCTCTGGGTCAGACCAAGGCCAAAGAAGCGTTTAAGGTCAGCATAGACAGGAGGTGGACAATAGAAAATACAAATTACTGTTTTAAAATCAGGATTGAAATTACAATGTAGGTCGGTAGTCAATGAAAAATTGTTAGGCCTGAATTTTCTGGGAATTGGACATTGATAAACTAATCCAAAACAATATTGTAGAAATCATGAATTTATCATATTTTGGTAAAGGAACAGGTAGTAAGAAGTGAACATGTATTACATGAATACATTGAACTACAAAATAATCTGTCTGTGTTAAAATGAAAATTGGATTTTTTCATCCTGTTTTATAGTTACTGTAATACATTATACCTAGTGGTATTGATTCATTTTAAAATTAAACAGTTAAGAAAAATATTAATAAAATATATGATTTGCAGTCAATAAACATCTAAAAAGATTACATGTCAATAAATCTCTTGCAATTATTGAATGCATGATTTACAGTGTTTGTTTACCGCCGTAAAATGGCTGAAGTAATGCCACAATGGCATAAAACCATAGACAATCAATCGTTTTCTGTGTTTGTTGTTAGAAATTGTCCTTTGCTAATAAAAGATATCTTTCGTTAACTTAAAACATTTTTGTTACAAAATTTGTATTTTGTAGAAGAGAAAGCCTATGATGCCTTCCCGACATTTTATCCGTACTTATCTAAATTCCTTCCTGAACGACCCAGTAATAAATGCGGCTAAAGCCCTCGCAGAACAGCAAAACGGGCATTCTGAGGATATCAGCAGCTACCAGGTGGCGCTACAGAAGCTCGGGGCCGAGGAGTTTGATGACATCATTGATCTCTGCTCAAAGGAAATTTCAGCGAGTCTGACCAATGAGATTGAAGCACGGCTTCTGAGGGGAACCATGTACTTCCTGTGTAACCAACAGAAAGAGGCTATGGAGGATTTCAATAAGGTGTTGGCAGCGGAAATTCTGGATAAAAGGGTAAGTTCATCAAGTCTCTGTCCAATATTCACAGGAGGGAAAGATCGGCAATAGAAACAGAGTTCAACTTGATATGTTACTGAAAAGTGATATTGACTACAACCCAAAATATGTTGTTTGTTGTGATCGGCTGGAACAGCTCCTAACGTTGAGTCAATGTTTAAAGTGTTTGCAGGCCAAGAAGACAGATGCAAGGAGCATTGGAAACATTTGTATATATGCGACTCAAATTTTTTACTCTTCTAGTAGTTCATAATTTGTGATTTAGTAAATTGTATTATAAACCTTTAATATTTGATACACCATTGATGATATCTCAAAGCTATTGATTATATCTTGTGAATCAATGATTATATCTCGTGAATCAATCATATCTTGTGAATCAATGATTATATCTCGTGAATCAATCATATCTCGTGAATCAATGATTATATATCGTGAATCAAAGATTATATCTCGTGAATCAATCATTATATCTCATGAATCAATCATTATATCTCGTGAATCAATCATTATATCTCATGAATCAATTATTATATCTTTATATCTCGTGAATCAATGATTATATCTCGTGAATCAATGATTATATCTCGTGAATCAATGATTATATTTCATGTACCATTGATAATATAAATTTTGTGCATCATTAATTATATGTCATTTTGTGTATTGCTTATAGTACGGAGTGTTTGTGAACATTTATCAGGTGAAGGTGAATGCCCTGATCAAGAGAGGAAGTTTGTACATGCAGCAAGAGAAACACACCGAGGGCCTGGACGACTTTGCAACTGCCGTCAGAATTGACCCGGATAACATCGATGTATACCATCACCGGGGACATGTAAGTCTGATGATGTCAGTGTAACAAATTTTAAAGTTTTACCTTAGAAAATGTAGAAAATTCTGTAAAATTCCTTCCCTTATCAGTGATTTTTTAAGACCCATTTTAGGTCCGAATATCGGCCCATTCCCCTCCCAAAAATTACCAATTTTTTTCCAATTTAACTTGCACTTTTCCCGATAATAAAAACTGGCGAAAAACATATTTGTTAAAGAATAAGTTCATTGAGAATAGTTTATGTACGACACAACAAAGACGTATCAATTCTAGATGATTTAGAAAGAATAGACATAAATTTTAAGAGCTTTAAGAAAAGAAAGTTAAATATGTAAAATATAAGAAGAATGACATCAATTTGTGTTTGATTATTTGTTTGATATGATATATTTTGATAGCATATTTACAATAATGACTAGGTTTTCCCAATTTGATCAAAATTATTAAATGTTGACAATTTTTCCCAATTCGAAAGCCACAGGACCCTTTTGAAAAATGTTGAAAAATCACTGCTTATAAATACATTAGGGATTCAAAGTTCTCCTAAACTACCAAGATACAATGTGTAATATTTATATGCAAACACCCTCATGTGTTTTAGATTAAAAAAAATTTAATCCATGGCAAAGCTATTATAGGGCTTTAAAATTTCATCAGGGAATATATAGAACAATTCATAAGAAATGTAAAAACCAACAAGGGTACATTAGTCAAAATAATGTGCTGTAGATTTCAATTTGTTTACACTATGGCTGCTAGGTTTGAGGGTGAGGTCACAGAAAGGTTTCGAAGTTTTACTTACGAATGCATAGGAAAATTCTTTTGAAATCATTTTTTCAAGAATCACAAGGATAGTATGTTAAATTAAGCTAGCATCACAAGGGTAGTATGTTAAATTAAGCTAGCATCACAAGGGTAGTATGTTAAATTAAGCAAGCATCACAAGGGTAGTATGTTAAATTAAGCAAGCATCACAGGGGTAGTATGTTAAATTAAGCAAGCATCACAAGGGTAGTATGTTAGATTAAGCTAGCATCACAAGGGTAGTATGTTAAATTAAACAAGCATCACAAGGGTAGTATGTTAAATTAAGCTAGCATCCTTGTGTACTGTAGATTCAAGTCTGTTCACTCCTTATATAGATTCATATTTGGTCAGAACATGCTCGCATGACTAGGGTGTGGCCAATAATAGGGAATTTTGATGCAACTACTAGGGTGAGCATTGTGACCCACAGGCCTCTTGTTACATATTTGTTACCCAATGATGAATTGATATCACAAAATTGTTGCTATGCTATGGAAAAGAACCATGTTTTCATATTTTTGAAATTTGACAAGTCAGTTTTGTGGAAGTGAAACTCACATGATTTTGAAATTCACTGAACTCATATTTACTTTGAGTAGTAATCATGTGACCCATTTTTTTCAGCACAACATCCAAATGGACAGAATGGATGACGCTATTAGGGATCTAGAGAATGCCATCAGTAAATGCACGACCTTCGCTCCCTCTCATGTCCAGAAATCCTTCGCCGGTTTGTAGTCTTCATTAGTAATTATACTGTACGGCTTCTCTCTGTCAGACCCAGATATCATTTACATATATATCTCTGTCACGTCCAGATATCATTTACATGTATATCTCTGTCAGACCCAGATATCATTTACATACCGTATTTTGCCGAATATAATACGCACTTTTTTTAGAGAATATTTTTGTGTCAGAAAGGGGTGCGTATTATATACCACAATAGGTTTTTGACCTTTTTTTCCAGATGAAACTCGGCGATTAAGTAGTGTAATATTTCATTCAAAGACCAAGGCTTCGGATACTGTACGTCGCGCCTTTTCACGTTCACCTATTTATTAAGTAGAAAATTCGACCTCAAGAAAATTGCTACAGAAACGTAAAATTGCAGAAAATGTGATATATATACTTACAATATCTAAATAATTCAATTATCATGAAACAAACAGCCAATCAAATTGCATTGGATCTGACTATTCATTACATCGCATGCCGCCATTATTGAAAGCATGTGTACACAATAATGCCTTGACACGTGCTAAAATTGTTGGAAAATAATTTTGTCACTTGCTAAAAGTTTGTTTACTGTAAGTTTTATGAATAGGCCTAATTTTTAATGAAATACTTATTTGAATCTTTGAAATAACTATTCTTGCGTAAAAGCGTGTGTTTTACGAAGCCATTGTTGTGTACACTGCTTTTGTTAGATACCCCCTCCGGGTAAAGAAATACCTAACAAATTTTTTTTTCACACATTTTAATAGTCATCGTAGTTAACGAGGAGTTGATAATTTGCATCTTTGTACCTACCATGGTGTGTTGATTACAGTAAAATAAGCGATAGTTTAATTGTTTCATTTTATTTTTATAACATCGGCTATTTGATTGATTTTAAGTTTCAACAAAGGAAATATCGAGTCAGTTAAGACTTTAATGCTACAAAATCTCGTGCTTTGCTGAAATGAACAGGCTTGTCCGGGTTGATATTTCCCTGAAGATTCTCATTGAAGATTACCGCGATGTAGACCTCATCTCAAAAAGTTTGCAAATTATTGTGCGTTGTTTAGAATTCATTATTTCTGCAAAAATATTAAGTGAAAATTAACACCAAGTATAAAATAAAGATTACCGCTTGGTCAAAATTTTTGCTGCGTATTATACACCCGAAGTGCGTTTTTTCACCAACTTTTAGGCTCAAAGTGGGGGGTGCGTATTAAACACCACTGCGTATTATATTCGGCAAAATACGGTATTTATTTTTGTCACGCCCAAATATCATTTACATAATTATGTATATTTCTGTCAGACCCAGATATCATTGACATGTATATTTCTGTCACGCCTAGATATCATTCATCGGTAAGGAATTGTCCTCTGTGTATTAAATTATTATCCTGCTACTAAATTTCCTATATTCTCAATCTCTCTCGCGCCCAGATATCATTCATCAGTAATGGACTTGTTCTCTGTTGATAACGATGGTATGATCTTACCAGTGAATATTTACATTTGCTTTTTAATCCTGTGATAAAGTGTATTAAGGAGTTTTGAAGGATATATTTTTTATAAATGCAAAGACCGAACCACTATAAATCTGTTATGTGTATGAACACTGTCGAACATGTCATCTGCATCTCGGCCCACATTGAATTTTGTAATAATAATAGTAGGAGTTCATACGCACGTTATTCAATTTGTATGCACACACCATTGTGGTTATGAGGCTACATCTTTCAAAAAATAATAATTCAATGCTTAATTGTAATGTAATCTTTTGTTTAGAACACAAGAAAGCTGCCTCTCAGATGGTGGGGATGAACCTCCCCCTCCCCCAGTCGGTGTTGCAGTCCTATAAAGAGTGCGTAGACATGTTCCCAGAATACGGAGATGCCAGGGCACTCTACGCACAGGTAAATATCTATTATTGTGTAAATTCTCTATGCACAGGTAAAAATCTATTGTTGTGTAAATACTCTACGCGCAGGTAAATATCTATTGTGGTGTAAATTCTCTACGCACAGGTAAATATCTATTGTTGTGTAAATTCTGGTGATTTCTTTGGAACAAATGGTGAGTAGACAAATTATTCTGGTGATTTCTGGTTGACAAATGATCTCAGTGGGCACTTATTCTGGTCATGTTTTGGGGTCATTTCAAAACATGTTCTATAGCTACTCCAGCACACTAGAGGTTCATTTGTCTTTGTTATCAGGTATATCATGTGTATGTTTGCTTTTATGTTTTAATTTTTATTATTCCATTTTATTTCAATGTTTTTTGATACCAATGTACAGTGTGTATAAGGAGCGTAGAAATGTGAGTGGAGGCTCTTGCTTGTTGATCAACCTTGAAAGTTTACAAGCACCTTGAGATACCTCAGAGTTTAGGGATTCAACATAATACCAAGAAAGCAGTCATGTGATAGATTCTTGATGTATTCTATATGATATAAGAAATCAGTCATGTCATAGATTCTGGACGTATTCTGTATAATATAAGAAATCGGTCATGTGATACATGTAGATTCTGGACGTATTCTGTATAATATAAGAAATCGGTCATGTGATACATGTAGATTCTGGACGTATTCTGTATAATATAAGAAATCGGTCATGTGATACATGTAGATTCTGGACGTATTCTGCATGATATAAGAAATCGGTCATGTGATAGATTCTGGACGTATTCTGTATAATATAAGAAATCGGTCATGTGATAGATTCTGGACGTATTCTGTATAATATAAGAAAGCAGTCATGTCATAGATTCTGGATGTATTCTGTATGATATAAGAAAGCAGTCATGTCATAGATTCTGGATGTATTCTGTATGATATAAAAAAGCAGTCATGTCATAGATTCTGGACGTATTCTGTACAATATAAGAGTGCTTAATAAACTGACTTTAATATGTTTTATCTCGCCTGAGTGCAAAATTCAAGTGGGATATTTTAATCAATGGCTATAAATTTACTGAAGACCTCATAATGTGGACATTGTTAATGTTGATGTCAAATATTCCCCATCACACATGTAAATACACAGATTCTGCTATGATACAATATCACATATATATACGACGTGAAGAGGGTCAAAAATCAGGAAAACTCACAACATATTTTTCGTATAAAGAAAACTTTACTATGGAAAGTTATATATTTTTAGAATCCCTAGAATTAAGAAAAACTCTATGTAGATTTCGAATTAGTGCACATGACCTTCGAATTGAAAGAGGAAGATATGAATTTACAAAAACCAATTCTGGCCAGAAGATTTCTTTAGAAAGAAACAAAAGAATATGTGAATTATGTAACCTTAATTGTGTTGAAGATGAATTTCATTTCCTTACTGATTGTCCATTCTATGTTGAAGAGAGAAATATATTTTTTAATGGTATATACAAGCTCAACAAAAATTTTATCTATCTAACAAATAAGGACAAATTTACTTGGTTGATGATTAATGAAGACAAACCAGTAATTGTCAAGTTGAGTGAATATTTAGTGCAAACTTTCAGAAAAAGAAGTGATGCTTTAAAACTGCAAAAATCATTATAGTTTATTATTCATATATTGGTATAATACTGATACTGTCCATCTACTTGTATATATACATGATTAGTAATTCATATAATTATGTATGTACTTGTTTCCCCAACATGCTGCATCCACATGCAGTTTGCAGTCTATGTAACCTGTAGTTAATGTGGTAAACTTTCTTTCTTTTTTGAATTTCCTTCTTTATAAAATGTCTTACTGTTATGCCCTCTGGGCCCAAAATTGGAATAAACTTATCTTATCTTATCTATGCTTAGATGCAGGGGTACTATAGAGGAAAATGTTTTGTATTATTTGATATTT